>NW_027362761.1:9255000-9467594 GCF_046119375.1 Phyllobates terribilis | reverse complement strand
AATTATGCAGAGCATATACCTGTGGGAAGAGAAGAAGAAGACGAATGTTAGTCATGGCCTCTGAAATAACTGCCACTTCTCTCCGAAGCCACTTTGCACAAGAAGACGCGTGCACACCCCAGCACGCGTGCACCCCTTACAGAGAGTCTAAATATATAGGCCACATTAAACTATATCAGGTGTAGGGCATTGTGGGAACGGCTTGTGGATAAATTAACAGCTGGTCATTTGAACAGGAGATGGCTGGGTGATCAAAGACAGAGCCAGGACACAAGTCTCTGCAGTTTAACACCTCTAAAAATCAGATAAGGTATATAGTGGGGAAAGAAGAAACATATGTGAATATTGATTGGAGTGGGACAGATGAAGCAGGGGAATTATGCAGAGCATATACCAGAGAGACGGGTCCAGCAGAGCATTAGCAGACAGCATACATAGGAGCAGGGGAATTATGCAGAGCATATACCAGAGAGACGGGTCAGCAGAGCATTAGCAGACAGCATACATAGGAGCAGGGGAATTATGCAGAGCATATACCAGAGAGACGGGTCAGCAGAGCATTAGCAGACAGCATACATAGGAGCAGGGGAATTATGCAGAGCATATACCTGTGGGAAGAGAAGAAGAAGACGAATGTTAGTCATGGCCTCTGAAATAACTGCCACTTCTCTCCGAAGCCACTTTGCACAAGAAGACGCGTGCACACCCCAGCACGCGTGCACCCCTTACAGAGAGTCTAAATATATAGGCCACATTAAACTATATCAGGTGTAGGGCATTGTGGGAACGGCTTGTGGATAAATTAACAGCTGGTCATTTGAACAGGAGATGGCTGGGTGATCAAAGACAGAGCCAGGACACAAGTCTCTGCAGTTTAACACCTCTAAAAATCAGATAAGGTATATAGTGGGGAAAGAAGAAACATATGTGAATATTGATTGGAGTGGGACAGATGAAGCAGGGGAATTATGCAGAGCATATACCAGAGAGACGGGTCCAGCAGAGCATTAGCAGACAGCATACATAGGAGCAGGGGAATTATGCAGAGCATATACCAGAGAGACGGGTCAGCAGAGCATTAGCAGACAGCATACATAGGAGCAGGGGAATTATGCAGAGCATATACCAGAGAGACGGGTCAGCAGAGCATTAGCAGACAGCATACATAGGAGCAGGGGAATTATGCAGAGCATATACCTGTGGGAAGAGAAGAAGAAGACGAATGTTAGTCATGGCCTCTGAAATAACTGCCACTTCTCTCCGAAGCCACTTTGCACAAGAAGACGCGTGCACACCCCAGCACGCGTGCACCCCTTACAGAGAGTCTAAATATATAGGCCACATTAAACTATATCAGGTGTAGGGCATTGTGGGAACGGCTTGTGGATAAATTAACAGCTGGTCATTTGAACAGGAGATGGCTGGGTGATCAAAGACAGAGCCAGGACACAAGTCTCTGCAGTTTAACACCTCTAAAAATCAGATAAGGTATATAGTGGGGAAAGAAGAAACATATGTGAATATTGATTGGAGTGGGACAGATGAAGCAGGGGAATTATGCAGAGCATATACCAGAGAGACGGGTCCAGCAGAGCATTAGCAGACAGCATACATAGGAGCAGGGGAATTATGCAGAGCATATACCAGAGAGACGGGTCAGCAGAGCATTAGCAGACAGCATACATAGGAGCAGGGGAATTATGCAGAGCATATACCAGAGAGACGGGTCAGCAGAGCATTAGCAGACAGCATACATAGGAGCAGGGGAATTATGCAGAGCATATACCAGAGAGACGGGTCAGCAGAGCATTAGCAGACAGCATACATAGGAGCAGGGGAATTATGCAGAGCATATACCTGTGGGAAGAGAAGAAGAAGACGAATGTTAGTCATGGCCTCTGAAATAACTGCCACTTCTCTCCGAAGCCACTTTGCACAAGAAGACGCGTGCACACCCCAGCACGCGTGCACCCCTTACAGAGAGTCTAAATATATAGGCCACATTAAACTATATCAGGTGTAGGGCATTGTGGGAACGGCTTGTGGATAAATTAACAGCTGGTCATTTGAACAGGAGATGGCTGGGTGATCAAAGACAGAGCCAGGACACAAGTCTCTGCAGTTTAACACCTCTAAAAATCAGATAAGGTATATAGTGGGGAAAGAAGAAACATATGTGAATATTGATTGGAGTGGGACAGATGAAGCAGGGGAATTATGCAGAGCATATACCAGAGAGACGGGTCCAGCAGAGCATTAGCAGACAGCATACATAGGAGCAGGGGAATTATGCAGAGCATATACCAGAGAGACGGGTCAGCAGAGCATTAGCAGACAGCATACATAGGAGCAGGGGAATTATGCAGAGCATATACCAGAGAGACGGGTCAGCAGAGCATTAGCAGACAGCATACATAGGAGCAGGGGAATTATGCAGAGCATATACCTGTGGGAAGAGAAGAAGAAGACGAATGTTAGTCATGGCCTCTGAAATAACTGCCACTTCTCTCCGAAGCCACTTTGCACAAGAAGACGCGTGCACACCCCAGCACGCGTGCACCCCTTACAGAGAGTCTAAATATATAGGCCACATTAAACTATATCAGGTGTAGGGCATTGTGGGAACGGCTTGTGGATAAATTAACAGCTGGTCATTTGAACAGGAGATGGCTGGGTGATCAAAGACAGAGCCAGGACACAAGTCTCTGCAGTTTAACACCTCTAAAAATCAGATAAGGTATATAGTGGGGAAAGAAGAAACATATGTGAATATTGATTGGAGTGGGACAGATGAAGCAGGGGAATTATGCAGAGCATATACCAGAGAGACGGGTCCAGCAGAGCATTAGCAGACAGCATACATAGGAGCAGGGAATTATGCAGAGCATATACCAGAGAGACGGGTCAGCAGAGCATTAGCAGACAGCATACATAGGAGCAGGGGAATTATGCAGAGCATATACCAGAGAGACGGGTCAGCAGAGCATTAGCAGACAGCATACATAGGAGCAGGGGAATTATGCAGAGCATATACCAGAGAGACGGGTCAGCAGAGCATTAGCAGACAGCATACATAGGAGCAGGGGAATTATGCAGAGCATATACCTGTGGGAAGAGAAGAAGAAGACGAATGTTAGTCATGGCCTCTGAAATAACTGCCACTTCTCTCCGAAGCCACTTTGCACAAGAAGACGCGTGCACACCCCAGCACGCGTGCACCCCTTACAGAGAGTCTAAATATATAGGCCACATTAAACTATATCAGGTGTAGGGCATTGTGGGAACGGCTTGTGGATAAATTAACAGCTGGTCATTTGAACAGGAGATGGCTGGGTGATCAAAGACAGAGCCAGGGACACAAGTCTCTGCAGTTTAACACCTCTAAAAATCAGATAAGGTATATAGTGGGGAAAGAAGAAACATATGTGAATATTGATTGGAGTGGGACAGATGAAGCAGGGGAATTATGCAGAGCATATACCAGAGAGACGGGTCCAGCAGAGCATTAGCAGACAGCATACATAGGAGCAGGGGAATTATGCAGAGCATATACCAGAGAGACGGGTCAGCAGAGCATTAGCAGACAGCATACATAGGAGCAGGGGAATTATGCAGAGCATATACCAGAGAGACGGGTCAGCAGAGCATTAGCAGACAGCATACATAGGAGCAGGGGAATTATGCAGAGCATATACCAGAGAGACGGGTCAGCAGAGCATTAGCAGACAGCATACATAGGAGCAGGGGAATTATGCAGAGCATATACCTGTGGGAAGAGAAGAAGAAGACGAATGTTAGTCATGGCCTCTGAAATAACTGCCACTTCTCTCCGAAGCCACTTTGCACAAGAAGACGCGTGCACACCCCAGCACGCGTGCACCCCTTACAGAGAGTCTAAATATATAGGCCACATTAAACTATATCAGGTGTAGGGCATTGTGGGAACGGCTTGTGGATAAATTAACAGCTGGTCATTTGAACAGGAGATGGCTGGGTGATCAAAGACAGAGCCAGGACACAAGTCTCTGCAGTTTAACACCTCTAAAAATCAGATAAGGTATATAGTGGGGAAAGAAGAAACATATGTGAATATTGATTGGAGTGGGACAGATGAAGCAGGGGAATTATGCAGAGCATATACCAGAGAGACGGGTCCAGCAGAGCATTAGCAGACAGCATACATAGGAGCAGGGGAATTATGCAGAGCATATACCAGAGAGACGGGTCAGCAGAGCATTAGCAGACAGCATAC
This sequence comes from Phyllobates terribilis, assembly GCF_046119375.1. Lineage (NCBI taxonomy): Eukaryota > Metazoa > Chordata > Amphibia > Anura > Dendrobatidae > Phyllobates > Phyllobates terribilis. The sequence continues at coordinate 9,463,342 of NW_027362761.1, read as the reverse complement.
ATAGGAGCAGGGGAATTATGCAGAGCATATACCAGAGAGACGGGTCAGCAGAGCATTAGCAGACAGCATACATAGGAGCAGGGGAATTATGCAGAGCATATACCTGTGGGAAGAGAAGAAGAAGACGAATGTTAGTCATGGCCTCTGAAATAACTGCCACTTCTCTCCGAAGCCACTTTGCACAAGAAGACGCGTGCACACCCCAGCACGCGTGCACCCCTTACAGAGAGTCTAAATATATAGGCCACATTAAACTATATCAGGTGTAGGGCATTGTGGGAACGGCTTGTGGATAAATTAACAGCTGGTCATTTGAACAGGAGATGGCTGGGTGATCAAAGACAGAGCCAGGACACAAGTCTCTGCAGTTTAACACCTCTAAAAATCAGATAAGGTATATAGTGGGGAAAGAAGAAACATATGTGAATATTGATTGGAGTGGGACAGATGAAGCAGGGGAATTATGCAGAGCATATACCAGAGAGACGGGTCCAGCAGAGCATTAGCAGACAGCATACATAGGAGCAGGGGAATTATGCAGAGCATATACCAGAGAGACGGGTCAGCAGAGCATTAGCAGACAGCATACATAGGAGCAGGGGAATTATGCAGAGCATATACCAGAGAGACGGGTCAGCAGAGCATTAGCAGACAGCATACATAGGAGCAGGGGAATTATGCAGAGCATATACCTGTGGGAAGAGAAGAAGAAGACGAATGTTAGTCATGGCCTCTGAAATAACTGCCACTTCTCTCCGAAGCCACTTTGCACAAGAAGACGCGTGCACACCCCAGCACGCGTGCACCCCTTACAGAGAGTCTAAATATATAGGCCACATTAAACTATATCAGGTGTAGGGCATTGTGGGAACGGCTTGTGGATAAATTAACAGCTGGTCATTTGAACAGGAGATGGCTGGGTGATCAAAGACAGAGCCAGGACACAAGTCTCTGCAGTTTAACACCTCTAAAAATCAGATAAGGTATATAGTGGGGAAAGAAGAAACATATGTGAATATTGATTGGAGTGGGACAGATGAAGCAGGGGAATTATGCAGAGCATATACCAGAGAGACGGGTCCAGCAGAGCATTAGCAGACAGCATACATAGGAGCAGGGGAATTATGCAGAGCATATACCAGAGAGACGGGTCAGCAGAGCATTAGCAGACAGCATACATAGGAGCAGGGGAATTATGCAGAGCATATACCAGAGAGACGGGTCAGCAGAGCATTAGCAGACAGCATACATAGGAGCAGGGGAATTATGCAGAGCATATACCAGAGAGACGGGTCAGCAGAGCATTAGCAGACAGCATACATAGGAGCAGGGGAATTATGCAGAGCATATACCTGTGGGAAGAGAAGAAGAAGACGAATGTTAGTCATGGCCTCTGAAATAACTGCCACTTCTCTCCGAAGCCACTTTGCACAAGAAGACGCGTGCACACCCCAGCACGCGTGCACCCCTTACAGAGAGTCTAAATATATAGGCCACATTAAACTATATCAGGTGTAGGGCATTGTGGGAACGGCTTGTGGATAAATTAACAGCTGGTCATTTGAACAGGAGATGGCTGGGTGATCAAAGACAGAGCCAGGACACAAGTCTCTGCAGTTTAACACCTCTAAAAATCAGATAAGGTATATAGTGGGGAAAGAAGAAACATATGTGAATATTGATTGGAGTGGGACAGATGAAGCAGGGGAATTATGCAGAGCATATACCAGAGAGACGGGTCCAGCAGAGCATTAGCAGACAGCATACATAGGAGCAGGGGAATTATGCAGAGCATATACCAGAGAGACGGGTCAGCAGAGCATTAGCAGACAGCATACATAGGAGCAGGGGAATTATGCAGAGCATATACCAGAGAGACGGGTCAGCAGAGCATTAGCAGACAGCATACATAGGAGCAGGGGAATTATGCAGAGCATATACCTGTGGGAAGAGAAGAAGAAGACGAATGTTAGTCATGGCCTCTGAAATAACTGCCACTTCTCTCCGAAGCCACTTTGCACAAGAAGACGCGTGCACACCCCAGCACGCGTGCACCCCTTACAGAGAGTCTAAATATATAGGCCACATTAAACTATATCAGGTGTAGGGCATTGTGGGAACGGCTTGTGGATAAATTAACAGCTGGTCATTTGAACAGGAGATGGCTGGGTGATCAAAGACAGAGCCAGGACACAAGTCTCTGCAGTTTAACACCTCTAAAAATCAGATAAGGTATATAGTGGGGAAAGAAGAAACATATGTGAATATTGATTGGAGTGGGACAGATGAAGCAGGGGAATTATGCAGAGCATATACCAGAGAGACGGGTCCAGCAGAGCATTAGCAGACAGCATACATAGGAGCAGGGGAATTATGCAGAGCATATACCAGAGAGACGGGTCAGCAGAGCATTAGCAGACAGCATACATAGGAGCAGGGGAATTATGCAGAGCATATACCAGAGAGACGGGTCAGCAGAGCATTAGCAGACAGCATACATAGGAGCAGGGGAATTATGCAGAGCATATACCAGAGAGACGGGTCAGCAGAGCATTAGCAGACAGCATACATAGGAGCAGGGGAATTATGCAGAGCATATACCTGTGGGAAGAGAAGAAGAAGACGAATGTTAGTCATGGCCTCTGAAATAACTGCCACTTCTCTCCGAAGCCACTTTGCACAAGAAGACGCGTGCACACCCCAGCACGCGTGCACCCCTTACAGAGAGTCTAAATATATAGGCCACATTAAACTATATCAGGTGTAGGGCATTGTGGGAACGGCTTGTGGATAAATTAACAGCTGGTCATTTGAACAGGAGATGGCTGGGTGATCAAAGACAGAGCCAGGACACAAGTCTCTGCAGTTTAACACCTCTAAAAATCAGATAAGGTATATAGTGGGGAAAGAAGAAACATATGTGAATATTGATTGGAGTGGGACAGATGAAGCAGGGGAATTATGCAGAGCATATACCAGAGAGACGGGTCCAGCAGAGCATTAGCAGACAGCATACATAGGAGCAGGGGAATTATGCAGAGCATATACCAGAGAGACGGGTCAGCAGAGCATTAGCAGACAGCATACATAGGAGCAGGGGAATTATGCAGAGCATATACCAGAGAGACGGGTCAGCAGAGCATTAGCAGACAGCATACATAGGAGCAGGGGAATTATGCAGAGCATATACCTGTGGGAAGAGAAGAAGAAGACGAATGTTAGTCATGGCCTCTGAAATAACTGCCACTTCTCTCCGAAGCCACTTTGCACAAGAAGACGCGTGCACACCCCAGCACGCGTGCACCCCTTACAGAGAGTCTAAATATATAGGCCACATTAAACTATATCAGGTGTAGGGCATTGTGGGAACGGCTTGTGGATAAATTAACAGCTGGTCATTTGAACAGGAGATGGCTGGGTGATCAAAGACAGAGCCAGGACACAAGTCTCTGCAGTTTAACACCTCTAAAAATCAGATAAGGTATATAGTGGGGAAAGAAGAAACATATGTGAATATTGATTGGAGTGGGACAGATGAAGCAGGGGAATTATGCAGAGCATATACCAGAGAGACGGGTCCAGCAGAGCATTAGCAGACAGCATACATAGGAGCAGGGGAATTATGCAGAGCATATACCAGAGAGACGGGTCAGCAGAGCATTAGCAGACAGCATACATAGGAGCAGGGGAATTATGCAGAGCATATACCAGAGAGACGGGTCAGCAGAGCATTAGCAGACAGCATACATAGGAGCAGGGGAATTATGCAGAGCATATACCAGAGAGACGGGTCAGCAGAGCATTAGCAGACAGCATACATAGGAGCAGGGGAATTATGCAGAGCATATACCTGTGGGAAGAGAAGAAGAAGACGAATGTTAGTCATGGCCTCTGAAATAACTGCCACTTCTCTCCGAAGCCACTTTGCACAAGAAGACGCGTGCACACCCCAGCACGCGTGCACCCCTTACAGAGAGTCTAAATATATAGGCCACATTAAACTATATCAGGTGTAGGGCATTGTGGGAACGGCTTGTGGATAAATTAACAGCTGGTCATTTGAACAGGAGATGGCTGGGTGATCAAAGACAGAGCCAGGACACAAGTCTCTGCAGTTTAACACCTCTAAAAATCAGATAAGGTATATAGTGGGGAAAGAAGAAACATATGTGAATATTGATTGGAGTGGGACAGATGAAGCAGGGGAATTATGCAGAGCATATACCAGAGAGACGGGTCCAGCAGAGCATTAGCAGACAGCATACATAGGAGCAGGGGAATTATGCAGAGCATATACCAGAGAGACGGGTCAGCAGAGCATTAGCAGACAGCATACATAGGAGCAGGGGAATTATGCAGAGCATATACCAGAGAGACGGGTCAGCAGAGCATTAGCAGACAGCATACATAGGAGCAGGGGAATTATGCAGAGCATATACCTGTGGGAAGAGAAGAAGAAGACGAATGTTAGTCATGGCCTCTGAAATAACTGCCACTTCTCTCCGAAGCCACTTTGCACAAGAAGACGCGTGCACACCCCAGCACGCGTGCACCCCTTACAGAGAGTCTAAATATATAGGCCACATTAAACTATATCAGGTGTAGGGCATTGTGGGAACGGCTTGTGGATAAATTAACAGCTGGTCATTTGAACAGGAGATGGCTGGGTGATCAAAGACAGAGCCAGGACACAAGTCTCTGCAGTTTAACACCTCTAAAAATCAGATAAGGTATATAGTGGGGAAAGAAGAAACATATGTGAATATTGATTGGAGTGGGACAGATGAAGCAGGGGAATTATGCAGAGCATATACCAGAGAGACGGGTCCAGCAGAGCATTAGCAGACAGCATACATAGGAGCAGGGGAATTATGCAGAGCATATACCAGAGAGACGGGTCAGCAGAGCATTAGCAGACAGCATACATAGGAGCAGGGGAATTATGCAGAGCATATACCAGAGAGACGGGTCAGCAGAGCATTAGCAGACAGCATACATAGGAGCAGGGGAATTATGCAGAGCATATACCAGAGAGACGGGTCAGCAGAGCATTAGCAGACAGCATACATAGGAGCAGGGGAATTATGCAGAGCATATACCTGTGGGAAGAGAAGAAGAAGACGAATGTTAGTCATGGCCTCTGAAATAACTGCCACTTCTCTCCGAAGCCACTTTGCACAAGAAGACGCGTGCACACCCCAGCACGCGTGCACCCCTTACAGAGAGTCTAAATATATAGGCCACATTAAACTATATCAGGTGTAGGGCATTGTGGGAACGGCTTGTGGATAAATTAACAGCTGGTCATTTGAACAGGAGATGGCTGGGTGATCAAAGACAGAGCCAGGACACAAGTCTCTGCAGTTTAACACCTCTAAAAATCAGATAAGGTATATAGTGGGGAAAGAAGAAACATATGTGAATATTGATTGGAGTGGGACAGATGAAGCAGGGGAATTATGCAGAGCATATACCAGAGAGACGGGTCCAGCAGAGCATTAGCAGACAGCATACATAGGAGCAGGGGAATTATGCAGAGCATATACCAGAGAGACGGGTCAGCAGAGCATTAGCAGACAGCATACATAGGAGCAGGGGAATTATGCAGAGCATATACCAGAGAGACGGGTCAGCAGAGCATTAGCAGACAGCATACATAGGAGCAGGGGAATTATGCAGAGCATATACCTGTGGGAAGAGAAGAAGAAGACGAATGTTAGTCATGGCCTCTGAAATAACTGCCACTTCTCTCCGAAGCCACTTTGCACAAGAAGACGCGTGCACACCCCAGCACGCGTGCACCCCTTACAGAGAGTCTAAATATATAGGCCACATTAAACTATATCAGGTGTAGGGCATTGTGGGAACGGCTTGTGGATAAATTAACAGCTGGTCATTTGAACAGGAGATGGCTGGGTGATCAAAGACAGAGCCAGGACACAAGTCTCTGCAGTTTAACACCTCTAAAAATCAGATAAGGTATATAGTGGGGAAAGAAGAAACATATGTGAATATTGATTGGAGTGGGACAGATGAAGCAGGGGAATTATGCAGAGCATATACCAGAGAGACGGGTCCAGCAGAGCATTAGCAGACAGCATACATAGGAGCAGGGGAATTATGCAGAGCATATACCAGAGAGACGGGTCAGCAGAGCATTAGCAGACAGCATACATAGGAGCAGGGGAATTATGCAGAGCATATACCAGAGAGACGGGTCAGCAGAGCATTAGCAGACAGCATACATAGGAGCAGGGGAATTATGCAGAGCATATACCAGAGAGACGGGTCAGCAGAGCATTAGCAGACAGCATACATAGGAGCAGGGGAATTATGCAGAGCATATACCTGTGGGAAGAGAAGAAGAAGACGAATGTTAGTCATGGCCTCTGAAATAACTGCCACTTCTCTCCGAAGCCACTTTGCACAAGAAGACGCGTGCACACCCCAGCACGCGTGCACCCCTTACAGAGAGTCTAAATATATAGGCCACATTAAACTATATCAGGTGTAGGGCATTGTGGGAACGGCTTGTGGATAAATTAACAGCTGGTCATTTGAACAGGAGATGGCTGGGTGATCAAAGACAGAGCCAGGACACAAGTCTCTGCAGTTTAACACCTCTAAAAATCAGATAAGGTATATAGTGGGGAAAGAAGAAACATATGTGAATATTGATTGGAGTGGGACAGATGAAGCAGGGGAATTATGCAGAGCATATACCAGAGAGACGGGTCCAGCAGAGCATTAGCAGACAGCATACATAGGAGCAGGGGAATTATGCAGAGCATATACCAGAGAGACGGGTCAGCAGAGCATTAGCAGACAGCATACATAGGAGCAGGGGAATTATGCAGAGCATATACCAGAGAGACGGGTCAGCAGAGCATTAGCAGACAGCATACATAGGAGCAGGGGAATTATGCAGAGCATATACCAGAGAGACGGGTCAGCAGAGCATTAGCAGACAGCATACATAGGAGCAGGGGAATTATGCAGAGCATATACCTGTGGGAAGAGAAGAAGAAGACGAATGTTAGTCATGGCCTCTGAAATAACTGCCACTTCTCTCCGAAGCCACTTTGCACAAGAAGACGCGTGCACACCCCAGCACGCGTGCACCCCTTACAGAGAGTCTAAATATATAGGCCACATTAAACTATATCAGGTGTAGGGCATTGTGGGAACGGCTTGTGGATAAATTAACAGCTGGTCATTTGAACAGGAGATGGCTGGGTGATCAAAGACAGAGCCAGGACACAAGTCTCTGCAGTTTAACACCTCTAAAAATCAGATAAGGTATATAGTGGGGAAAGAAGAAACATATGTGAATATTGATTGGAGTGGGACAGATGAAGCAGGGGAATTATGCAGAGCATATACCAGAGAGACGGGTCCAGCAGAGCATTAGCAGACAGCATACATAGGAGCAGGGGAATTATGCAGAGCATATACCAGAGAGACGGGTCAGCAGAGCATTAGCAGACAGCATACATAGGAGCAGGGGAATTATGCAGAGCATATACCAGAGAGACGGGTCAGCAGAGCATTAGCAGACAGCATACATAGGAGCAGGGGAATTATGCAGAGCATATACCAGAGAGACGGGTCAGCAGAGCATTAGCAGACAGCATACATAGGAGCAGGGGAATTATGCAGAGCATATACCAGAGAGACGGGTCAGCAGAGCATTAGCAGACAGCATACATAGGAGCAGGGGAATTATGCAGAGCATATACCTGTGGGAAGAGAAGAAGAAGACGAATGTTAGTCATGGCCTCTGAAATAACTGCCACTTCTCTCCGAAGCCACTTTGCACAAGAAGACGCGTGCACACCCCAGCACGCGTGCACCCCTTACAGAGAGTCTAAATATATAGGCCACATTAAACTATATCAGGTGTAGGGCATTGTGGGAACGGCTTGTGGATAAATTAACAGCTGGTCATTTGAACAGGAGATGGCTGGGTGATCAAAGACAGAGCCAGGACACAAGTCTCTGCAGTTTAACACCTCTAAAAATCAGATAAGGTATATAGTGGGGAAAGAAGAAACATATGTGAATATTGATTGGAGTGGGACAGATGAAGCAGGGGAATTATGCAGAGCATATACCAGAGAGACGGGTCCAGCAGAGCATTAGCAGACAGCATACATAGGAGCAGGGGAATTATGCAGAGCATATACCAGAGAGACGGGTCAGCAGAGCATTAGCAGACAGCATACATAGGAGCAGGGGAATTATGCAGAGCATATACCAGAGAGACGGGTCAGCAGAGCATTAGCAGACAGCATACATAGGAGCAGGGGAATTATGCAGAGCATATACCAGAGAGACGGGTCAGCAGAGCATTAGCAGACAGCATACATAGGAGCAGGGGAATTATGCAGAGCATATACCTGTGGGAAGAGAAGAAGAAGACGAATGTTAGTCATGGCCTCTGAAATAACTGCCACTTCTCTCCGAAGCCACTTTGCACAAGAAGACGCGTGCACACCCCAGCACGCGTGCACCCCTTACAGAGAGTCTAAATATATAGGCCACATTAAACTATATCAGGTGTAGGGCATTGTGGGAACGGCTTGTGGATAAATTAACAGCTGGTCATTTGAACAGGAGATGGCTGGGTGATCAAAGACAGAGCCAGGACACAAGTCTCTGCAGTTTAACACCTCTAAAAATCAGATAAGGTATATAGTGGGGAAAGAAGAAACATATGTGAATATTGATTGGAGTGGGACAGATGAAGCAGGGGAATTATGCAGAGCATATACCAGAGAGACGGGTCCAGCAGAGCATTAGCAGACAGCATACATAGGAGCAGGGGAATTATGCAGAGCATATACCAGAGAGACGGGTCAGCAGAGCATTAGCAGACAGCATACATAGGAGCAGGGGAATTATGCAGAGCATATACCAGAGAGACGGGTCAGCAGAGCATTAGCAGACAGCATACATAGGAGCAGGGGAATTATGCAGAGCATATACCAGAGAGACGGGTCAGCAGAGCATTAGCAGACAGCATACATAGGAGCAGGGGAATTATGCAGAGCATATACCTGTGGGAAGAGAAGAAGAAGACGAATGTTAGTCATGGCCTCTGAAATAACTGCCACTTCTCTCCGAAGCCACTTTGCACAAGAAGACGCGTGCACACCCCAGCACGCGTGCACCCCTTACAGAGAGTCTAAATATATAGGCCACATTAAACTATATCAGGTGTAGGGCATTGTGGGAACGGCTTGTGGATAAATTAACAGCTGGTCATTTGAACAGGAGATGGCTGGGTGATCAAAGACAGAGCCAGGACACAAGTCTCTGCAGTTTAACACCTCTAAAAATCAGATAAGGTATATAGTGGGGAAAGAAGAAACATATGTGAATATTGATTGGAGTGGGACAGATGAAGCAGGGGAATTATGCAGAGCATATACCAGAGAGACGGGTCCAGCAGAGCATTAGCAGACAGCATACATAGGAGCAGGGGAATTATGCAGAGCATATACCAGAGAGACGGGTCAGCAGAGCATTAGCAGACAGCATACATAGGAGCAGGGGAATTATGCAGAGCATATACCAGAGAGACGGGTCAGCAGAGCATTAGCAGACAGCATACATAGGAGCAGGGGAATTATGCAGAGCATATACCTGTGGGAAGAGAAGAAGAAGACGAATGTTAGTCATGGCCTCTGAAATAACTGCCACTTCTCTCCGAAGCCACTTTGCACAAGAAGACGCGTGCACACCCCAGCACGCGTGCACCCCTTACAGAGAGTCTAAATATATAGGCCACATTAAACTATATCAGGTGTAGGGCATTGTGGGAACGGCTTGTGGATAAATTAACAGCTGGTCATTTGAACAGGAGATGGCTGGGTGATCAAAGACAGAGCCAGGACACAAGTCTCTGCAGTTTAACACCTCTAAAAATCAGATAAGGTATATAGTGGGGAAAGAAGAAACATATGTGAATATTGATTGGAGTGGGACAGATGAAGCAGGGGAATTATGCAGAGCATATACCAGAGAGACGGGTCCAGCAGAGCATTAGCAGACAGCATACATAGGAGCAGGGGAATTATGCAGAGCATATACCAGAGAGACGGGTCAGCAGAGCATTAGCAGACAGCATACATAGGAGCAGGGGAATTATGCAGAGCATATACCAGAGAGACGGGTCAGCAGAGCATTAGCAGACAGCATACATAGGAGCAGGGGAATTATGCAGAGCATATACCAGAGAGACGGGTCAGCAGAGCATTAGCAGACAGCATACATAGGAGCAGGGGAATTATGCAGAGCATATACCTGTGGGAAGAGAAGAAGAAGACGAATGTTAGTCATGGCCTCTGAAATAACTGCCACTTCTCTCCGAAGCCACTTTGCACAAGAAGACGCGTGCACACCCCAGCACGCGTGCACCCCTTACAGAGAGTCTAAATATATAGGCCACATTAAACTATATCAGGTGTAGGGCATTGTGGGAACGGCTTGTGGATAAATTAACAGCTGGTCATTTGAACAGGAGATGGCTGGGTGATCAAAGACAGAGCCAGGACACAAGTCTCTGCAGTTTAACACCTCTAAAAATCAGATAAGGTATATAGTGGGGAAAGAAGAAACATATGTGAATATTGATTGGAGTGGGACAGATGAAGCAGGGGAATTATGCAGAGCATATACCAGAGAGACGGGTCCAGCAGAGCATTAGCAGACAGCATACATAGGAGCAGGGGAATTATGCAGAGCATATACCAGAGAGACGGGTCAGCAGAGCATTAGCAGACAGCATACATAGGAGCAGGGGAATTATGCAGAGCATATACCAGAGAGACGGGTCAGCAGAGCATTAGCAGACAGCATACATAGGAGCAGGGGAATTATGCAGAGCATATACCAGAGAGACGGGTCAGCAGAGCATTAGCAGACAGCATACATAGGAGCAGGGGAATTATGCAGAGCATATACCTGTGGGAAGAGAAGAAGAAGACGAATGTTAGTCATGGCCTCTGAAATAACTGCCACTTCTCTCCGAAGCCACTTTGCACAAGAAGACGCGTGCACACCCCAGCACGCGTGCACCCCTTACAGAGAGTCTAAATATATAGGCCACATTAAACTATATCAGGTGTAGGGCATTGTGGGAACGGCTTGTGGATAAATTAACAGCTGGTCATTTGAACAGGAGATGGCTGGGTGATCAAAGACAGAGCCAGGACACAAGTCTCTGCAGTTTAACACCTCTAAAAATCAGATAAGGTATATAGTGGGGAAAGAAGAAACATATGTGAATATTGATTGGAGTGGGACAGATGAAGCAGGGGAATTATGCAGAGCATATACCAGAGAGACGGGTCCAGCAGAGCTTTAGCAGACAGCATACATAGGAGCAGGGGAATTATGCAGAGCATATACCAGAGAGACGGGTCAGCAGAGCATTAGCAGACAGCATACATAGGAGCAGGGGAATTATGCAGAGCATATACCAGAGAGACGGGTCAGCAGAGCATTAGCAGACAGCATACATAGGAGCAGGGGAATTATGCAGAGCATATACCAGAGAGACGGGTCAGCAGAGCATTAGCAGACAGCATACATAGGAGCAGGGGAATTATGCAGAGCATATACCTGTGGGAAGAGAAGAAGAAGACGAATGTTAGTCATGGCCTCTGAAATAACTGCCACTTCTCTCCGAAGCCACTTTGCACAAGAAGACGCGTGCACACCCCAGCACGCGTGCACCCCTTACAGAGAGTCTAAATATATAGGCCACATTAAACTATATCAGGTGTAGGGCATTGTGGGAACGGCTTGTGGATAAATTAACAGCTGGTCATTTGAACAGGAGATGGCTGGGTGATCAAAGACAGAGCCAGGACACAAGTCTCTGCAGTTTAACACCTCTAAAAATCAGATAAGGTATATAGTGGGGAAAGAAGAAACATATGTGAATATTGATTGGAGTGGGACAGATGAAGCAGGGGAATTATGCAGAGCATATACCAGAGAGACGGGTCCAGCAGAGCATTAGCAGACAGCATACATAGGAGCAGGGGAATTATGCAGAGCATATACCAGAGAGACGGGTCAGCAGAGCATTAGCAGACAGCATACATAGGAGCAGGGGAATTATGCAGAGCATATACCAGAGAGACGGGTCAGCAGAGCATTAGCAGACAGCATACATAGGAGCAGGGGAATTATGCAGAGCATATACCAGAGAGACGGGTCAGCAGAGCATTAGCAGACAGCATACATAGGAGCAGGGGAATTATGCAGAGCATATACCTGTGGGAAGAGAAGAAGAAGACGAATGTTAGTCATGGCCTCTGAAATAACTGCCACTTCTCTCCGAAGCCACTTTGCACAAGAAGACGCGTGCACACCCCAGCACGCGTGCACCCCTTACAGAGAGTCTAAATATATAGGCCACATTAAACTATATCAGGTGTAGGGCATTGTGGGAACGGCTTGTGGATAAATTAACAGCTGGTCATTTGAACAGGAGATGGCTGGGTGATCAAAGACAGAGCCAGGACACAAGTCTCTGCAGTTTAACACCTCTAAAAATCAGATAAGGTATATAGTGGGGAAAGAAGAAACATATGTGAATATTGATTGGAGTGGGACAGATGAAGCAGGGGAATTATGCAGAGCATATACCAGAGAGACGGGTCCAGCAGAGCATTAGCAGACAGCATACATAGGAGCAGGGGAATTATGCAGAGCATATACCAGAGAGACGGGTCAGCAGAGCATTAGCAGACAGCATACATAGGAGCAGGGGAATTATGCAGAGCATATACCAGAGAGACGGGTCAGCAGAGCATTAGCAGACAGCATACATAGGAGCAGGGGAATTATGCAGAGCATATACCTGTGGGAAGAGAAGAAGAAGACGAATGTTAGTCATGGCCTCTGAAATAACTGCCACTTCTCTCCGAAGCCACTTTGCACAAGAAGACGCGTGCACACCCCAGCACGCGTGCACCCCTTACAGAGAGTCTAAATATATAGGCCACATTAAACTATATCAGGTGTAGGGCATTGTGGGAACGGCTTGTGGATAAATTAACAGCTGGTCATTTGAACAGGAGATGGCTGGGTGATCAAAGACAGAGCCAGGACACAAGTCTCTGCAGTTTAACACCTCTAAAAATCAGATAAGGTATATAGTGGGGAAAGAAGAAACATATGTGAATATTGATTGGAGTGGGACAGATGAAGCAGGGGAATTATGCAGAGCATATACCAGAGAGACGGGTCCAGCAGAGCATTAGCAGACAGCATACATAGGAGCAGGGGAATTATGCAGAGCATATACCAGAGAGACGGGTCAGCAGAGCATTAGCAGACAGCATACATAGGAGCAGGGGAATTATGCAGAGCATATACCAGAGAGACGGGTCAGCAGAGCATTAGCAGACAGCATACATAGGAGCAGGGGAATTATGCAGAGCATATACCTGTAGGAAGAGAAGAAGAAGACGAATGTTAGTCATGGCCTCTGAAATAACTGCCACTTCTCTCCGAAGCCACTTTGCACAAGAAGACGCGTGCACACCCCAGCACGCGTGCACCCCTTACAGAGAGTCTAAATATATAGGCCACATTAAACTATATCAGGTGTAGGGCATTGTGGGAACGGCTTGTGGATAAATTAACAGCTGGTCATTTGAACAGGAGATGGCTGGGTGATCAAAGACAGAGCCAGGACACAAGTCTCTGCAGTTTAACACCTCTAAAAATCAGATAAGGTATATAGTGGGGAAAGAAGAAACATATGTGAATATTGATTGGAGTGGGACAGATGAAGCAGGGGAATTATGCAGAGCATATACCAGAGAGACGGGTCCAGCAGAGCATTAGCAGACAGCATACATAGGAGCAGGGGAATTATGCAGAGCATATACCAGAGAGACGGGTCAGCAGAGCATTAGCAGACAGCATACATAGGAGCAGGGGAATTATGCAGAGCATATACCAGAGAGACGGGTCAGCAGAGCATTAGCAGACAGCATACATAGGAGCAGGGGAATTATGCAGAGCATATACCAGAGAGACGGGTCAGCAGAGCATTAGCAGACAGCATACATAGGAGCAGGGGAATTATGCAGAGCATATACCTGTGGGAAGAGAAGAAGAAGACGAATGTTAGTCATGGCCTCTGAAATAACTGCCACTTCTCTCCGAAGCCACTTTGCACAAGAAGACGCGTGCACACCCCAGCACGCGTGCACCCCTTACAGAGAGTCTAAATATATAGGCCACATTAAACTATATCAGGTGTAGGGCATTGTGGGAACGGCTTGTGGATAAATTAACAGCTGGTCATTTGAACAGGAGATGGCTGGGTGATCAAAGACAGAGCCAGGACACAAGTCTCTGCAGTTTAACACCTCTAAAAATCAGATAAGGTATATAGTGGGGAAAGAAGAAACATATGTGAATATTGATTGGAGTGGGACAGATGAAGCAGGGGAATTATGCAGAGCATATACCAGAGAGACGGGTCCAGCAGAGCATTAGCAGACAGCATACATAGGAGCAGGGGAATTATGCAGAGCATATACCAGAGAGACGGGTCAGCAGAGCATTAGCAGACAGCATACATAGGAGCAGGGGAATTATGCAGAGCATATACCAGAGAGACGGGTCAGCAGAGCATTAGCAGACAGCATACATAGGAGCAGGGGAATTATGCAGAGCATATACCTGTGGGAAGAGAAGAAGAAGACGAATGTTAGTCATGGCCTCTGAAATAACTGCCACTTCTCTCCGAAGCCACTTTGCACAAGAAGACGCGTGCACACCCCAGCACGCGTGCACCCCTTACAGAGAGTCTAAATATATAGGCCACATTAAACTATATCAGGTGTAGGGCATTGTGGGAACGGCTTGTGGATAAATTAACAGCTGGTCATTTGAACAGGAGATGGCTGGGTGATCAAAGACAGAGCCAGGACACAAGTCTCTGCAGTTTAACACCTCTAAAAATCAGATAAGGTATATAGTGGGGAAAGAAGAAACATATGTGAATATTGATTGGAGTGGGACAGATGAAGCAGGGGAATTATGCAGAGCATATACCAGAGAGACGGGTCCAGCAGAGCATTAGCAGACAGCATACATAGGAGCAGGGGAATTATGCAGAGCATATACCAGAGAGACGGGTCAGCAGAGCATTAGCAGACAGCATACATAGGAGCAGGGGAATTATGCAGAGCATATACCAGAGAGACGGGTCAGCAGAGCATTAGCAGACAGCATACATAGGAGCAGGGGAATTATGCAGAGCATATACCTGTGGGAAGAGAAGAAGAAGACGAATGTTAGTCATGGCCTCTGAAATAACTGCCACTTCTCTCCGAAGCCACTTTGCACAAGAAGACGCGTGCACACCCCAGCACGCGTGCACCCCTTACAGAGAGTCTAAATATATAGGCCACATTAAACTATATCAGGTGTAGGGCATTGTGGGAACGGCTTGTGGATAAATTAACAGCTGGTCATTTGAACAGGAGATGGCTGGGTGATCAAAGACAGAGCCAGGACACAAGTCTCTGCAGTTTAACACCTCTAAAAATCAGATAAGGTATATAGTGGGGAAAGAAGAAACATATGTGAATATTGATTGGAGTGGGACAGATGAAGCAGGGGAATTATGCAGAGCATATACCAGAGAGACGGGTCCAGCAGAGCATTAGCAGACAGCATACATAGGAGCAGGGGAATTATGCAGAGCATATACCAGAGAGACGGGTCAGCAGAGCATTAGCAGACAGCATACATAGGAGCAGGGGAATTATGCAGAGCATATACCAGAGAGACGGGTCAGCAGAGCATTAGCAGACAGCATACATAGGAGCAGGGGAATTATGCAGAGCATATACCTGTGGGAAGAGAAGAAGAAGACGAATGTTAGTCATGGCCTCTGAAATAACTGCCACTTCTCTCCGAAGCCACTTTGCACAAGAAGACGCGTGCACACCCCAGCACGCGTGCACCCCTTACAGAGAGTCTAAATATATAGGCCACATTAAACTATATCAGGTGTAGGGCATTGTGGGAACGGCTTGTGGATAAATTAACAGCTGGTCATTTGAACAGGAGATGGCTGGGTGATCAAAGACAGAGCCAGGACACAAGTCTCTGCAGTTTAACACCTCTAAAAATCAGATAAGGTATATAGTGGGGAAAGAAGAAACATATGTGAATATTGATTGGAGTGGGACAGATGAAGCAGGGGAATTATGCAGAGCATATACCAGAGAGACGGGTCCAGCAGAGCATTAGCAGACAGCATACATAGGAGCAGGGGAATTATGCAGAGCATATACCAGAGAGACGGGTCAGCAGAGCATTAGCAGACAGCATACATAGGAGCAGGGGAATTATGCAGAGCATATACCAGAGAGACGGGTCAGCAGAGCATTAGCAGACAGCATACATAGGAGCAGGGGAATTATGCAGAGCATATACCAGAGAGACGGGTCAGCAGAGCATTAGCAGACAGCATACATAGGAGCAGGGGAATTATGCAGAGCATATACCTGTGGGAAGAGAAGAAGAAGACGAATGTTAGTCATGGCCTCTGAAATAACTGCCACTTCTCTCCGAAGCCACTTTGCACAAGAAGACGCGTGCACACCCCAGCACGCGTGCACCCCTTACAGAGAGTCTAAATATATAGGCCACATTAAACTATATCAGGTGTAGGGCATTGTGGGAACGGCTTGTGGATAAATTAACAGCTGGTCATTTGAACAGGAGATGGCTGGGTGATCAAAGACAGAGCCAGGACACAAGTCTCTGCAGTTTAACACCTCTAAAAATCAGATAAGGTATATAGTGGGGAAAGAAGAAACATATGTGAATATTGATTGGAGTGGGACAGATGAAGCAGGGGAATTATGCAGAGCATATACCAGAGAGACGGGTCCAGCAGAGCATTAGCAGACAGCATACATAGGAGCAGGGGAATTATGCAGAGCATATACCAGAGAGACGGGTCAGCAGAGCATTAGCAGACAGCATACATAGGAGCAGGGGAATTATGCAGAGCATATACCAGAGAGACGGGTCAGCAGAGCATTAGCAGACAGCATACATAGGAGCAGGGGAATTATGCAGAGCATATACCAGAGAGACGGGTCAGCAGAGCATTAGCAGACAGCATACATAGGAGCAGGGGAATTATGCAGAGCATATACCTGTGGGAAGAGAAGAAGAAGACGAATGTTAGTCATGGCCTCTGAAATAACTGCCACTTCTCTCCGAAGCCACTTTGCACAAGAAGACGCGTGCACACCCCAGCACGCGTGCACCCCTTACAGAGAGTCTAAATATATAGGCCACATTAAACTATATCAGGTGTAGGGCATTGTGGGAACGGCTTGTGGATAAATTAACAGCTGGTCATTTGAACAGGAGATGGCTGGGTGATCAAAGACAGAGCCAGGACACAAGTCTCTGCAGTTTAACACCTCTAAAAATCAGATAAGGTATATAGTGGGGAAAGAAGAAACATATGTGAATATTGATTGGAGTGGGACAGATGAAGCAGGGGAATTATGCAGAGCATATACCAGAGAGACGGGTCCAGCAGAGCATTAGCAGACAGCATACATAGGAGCAGGGGAATTATGCAGAGCATATACCAGAGAGACGGGTCCAGCAGAGCATTAGCAGACAGCATACATAGGAGCAGGGGAATTATGCAGAGCATATACCAGAGAGACGGGTCAGCAGAGCATTAGCAGACAGCATACATAGGAGCAGGGGAATTATGCAGAGCATATACCAGAGAGACGGGTCAGCAGAGCATTAGCAGACAGCATACATAGGAGCAGGGGAATTATGCAGAGCATATACCTGTGGGAAGAGAAGAAGAAGACGAATGTTAGTCATGGCCTCTGAAATAACTGCCACTTCTCTCCGAAGCCACTTTGCACAAGAAGACGCGTGCACACCCCAGCACGCGTGCACCCCTTACAGAGAGTCTAAATATATAGGCCACATTAAACTATATCAGGTGTAGGGCATTGTGGGAACGGCTTGTGGATAAATTAACAGCTGGTCATTTGAACAGGAGATGGCTGGGTGATCAAAGACAGAGCCAGGACACAAGTCTCTGCAGTTTAACACCTCTAAAAATCAGATAAGGTATATAGTGGGGAAAGAAGAAACATATGTGAATATTGATTGGAGTGGGACAGATGAAGCAGGGGAATTATGCAGAGCATATACCAGAGAGACGGGTCCAGCAGAGCATTAGCAGACAGCATACATAGGAGCAGGGGAATTATGCAGAGCATATACCAGAGAGACGGGTCAGCAGAGCATTAGCAGACAGCATACATAGGAGCAGGGGAATTATGCAGAGCATATACCAGAGAGACGGGTCAGCAGAGCATTAGCAGACAGCATACATAGGAGCAGGGGAATTATGCAGAGCATATACCTGTGGGAAGAGAAGAAGAAGACGAATGTTAGTCATGGCCTCTGAAATAACTGCCACTTCTCTCCGAAGCCACTTTGCACAAGAAGACGCGTGCACACCCCAGCACGCGTGCACCCCTTACAGAGAGTCTAAATATATAGGCCACATTAAACTATATCAGGTGTAGGGCATTGTGGGAACGGCTTGTGGATAAATTAACAGCTGGTCATTTGAACAGGAGATGGCTGGGTGATCAAAGACAGAGCCAGGACACAAGTCTCTGCAGTTTAACACCTCTAAAAATCAGATAAGGTATATAGTGGGGAAAGAAGAAACATATGTGAATATTGATTGGAGTGGGACAGATGAAGCAGGGGAATTATGCAGAGCATATACCAGAGAGACGGGTCCAGCAGAGCATTAGCAGACAGCATACATAGGAGCAGGGGAATTATGCAGAGCATATACCAGAGAGACGGGTCAGCAGAGCATTAGCAGACAGCATACATAGGAGCAGGGGAATTATGCAGAGCATATACCAGAGAGACGGGTCAGCAGAGCATTAGCAGACAGCATACATAGGAGCAGGGGAATTATGCAGAGCATATACCTGTGGGAAGAGAAGAAGAAGACGAATGTTAGTCATGGCCTCTGAAATAACTGCCACTTCTCTCCGAAGCCACTTTGCACAAGAAGACGCGTGCACACCCCAGCACGCGTGCACCCCTTACAGAGAGTCTAAATATATAGGCCACATTAAACTATATCAGGTGTAGGGCATTGTGGGAACGGCTTGTGGATAAATTAACAGCTGGTCATTTGAACAGGAGATGGCTGGGTGATCAAAGACAGAGCCAGGACACAAGTCTCTGCAGTTTAACACCTCTAAAAATCAGATAAGGTATATAGTGGGGAAAGAAGAAACATATGTGAATATTGATTGGAGTGGGACAGATGAAGCAGGGGAATTATGCAGAGCATATACCAGAGAGACGGGTCCAGCAGAGCATTAGCAGACAGCATACATAGGAGCAGGGGAATTATGCAGAGCATATACCAGAGAGACGGGTCAGCAGAGCATTAGCAGACAGCATACATAGGAGCAGGGGAATTATGCAGAGCATATACCAGAGAGACGGGTCAGCAGAGCATTAGCAGACAGCATACATAGGAGCAGGGGAATTATGCAGAGCATATACCTGTGGGAAGAGAAGAAGAAGACGAATGTTAGTCATGGCCTCTGAAATAACTGCCACTTCTCTCCGAAGCCACTTTGCACAAGAAGACGCGTGCACACCCCAGCACGCGTGCACCCCTTACAGAGAGTCTAAATATATAGGCCACATTAAACTATATCAGGTGTAGGGCATTGTGGGAACGGCTTGTGGATAAATTAACAGCTGGTCATTTGAACAGGAGATGGCTGGGTGATCAAAGACAGAGCCAGGACACAAGTCTCTGCAGTTTAACACCTCTAAAAATCAGATAAGGTATATAGTGGGGAAAGAAGAAACATATGTGAATATTGATTGGAGTGGGACAGATGAAGCAGGGGAATTATGCAGAGCATATACCAGAGAGACGGGTCCAGCAGAGCATTAGCAGACAGCATACATAGGAGCAGGGGAATTATGCAGAGCATATACCAGAGAGACGGGTCAGCAGAGCATTAGCAGACAGCATACATAGGAGCAGGGGAATTATGCAGAGCATATACCAGAGAGACGGGTCAGCAGAGCATTAGCAGACAGCATACATAGGAGCAGGGGAATTATGCAGAGCATATACCTGTGGGAAGAGAAGAAGAAGACGAATGTTAGTCATGGCCTCTGAAATAACTGCCACTTCTCTCCGAAGCCACTTTGCACAAGAAGACGCGTGCACACCCCAGCACGCGTGCACCCCTTACAGAGAGTCTAAATATATAGGCCACATTAAACTATATCAGGTGTAGGGCATTGTGGGAACGGCTTGTGGATAAATTAACAGCTGGTCATTTGAACAGGAGATGGCTGGGTGATCAAAGACAGAGCCAGGACACAAGTCTCTGCAGTTTAACACCTCTAAAAATCAGATAAGGTATATAGTGGGGAAAGAAGAAACATATGTGAATATTGATTGGAGTGGGACAGATGAAGCAGGGGAATTATGCAGAGCATATACCAGAGAGACGGGTCCAGCAGAGCATTAGCAGACAGCATACATAGGAGCAGGGGAATTATGCAGAGCATATACCAGAGAGACGGGTCAGCAGAGCATTAGCAGACAGCATACATAGGAGCAGGGGAATTATGCAGAGCATATACCAGAGAGACGGGTCAGCAGAGCATTAGCAGACAGCATACATAGGAGCAGGGGAATTATGCAGAGCATATACCAGAGAGACGGGTCAGCAGAGCATTAGCAGACAGCATACATAGGAGCAGGGGAATTATGCAGAGCATATACCTGTGGGAAGAGAAGAAGAAGACGAATGTTAGTCATGGCCTCTGAAATAACTGCCACTTCTCTCCGAAGCCACTTTGCACAAGAAGACGCGTGCACACCCCAGCACTTCACTTTGCGTATTATCCCACAATTCCAGATAAGATGCCAGAAATCCGCTCCTGATTCCCCACATCTGTGGCACTCCTCAGACGCCATTCTACCAAATCTATACATTCTTATTGGGGTTAGGTAAGATTGATGTAGTATATATAACTGAATAAATTTATTATTGGCGGCTGGTGACACCACCATATGTGCTTCCACTGCATCATTCCACTGATCATCAGTTATAGACTGGATTAATTGCCGCCATTTACTCTCTACAGCAAGTTGGGTAGAAATGATTTTAGAATTCAGTAGAAAAGATACCACGCCTGTGGGTCCTTGAGTTTTTAGTACTCCTATTAATGGGTATTTAGATATTCGCCTCCTAGGATATGGGAATTGATGTGTTAAGGCATCCCTCATTTATACGAATTT
The DNA here is from genome assembly GCF_046119375.1 of Phyllobates terribilis. NCBI lineage: Eukaryota > Metazoa > Chordata > Amphibia > Anura > Dendrobatidae > Phyllobates > Phyllobates terribilis. Next base: position 9,441,933 of record NW_027362761.1, on the reverse strand, counting down.
GATCAAATGACAATAACATTTCGTTTTCAAAAATCTGATTAAGTGTTGTTATTCCGTGTTGCTTCCTGAAGATTGTGTCCTGTAGGTTTTTAAGCTGTGGAAATTCAGGATTATCCCATATTTGGGTTTCATCCATTTGATCAGTAAACCCCACGATACGCTTACTCTCACCCCACATTTGCATCGCTAGTCTATGTGCAAATAATAAGCCCTGTGGTGGTCTGTAAGAGCCTTCTAATATAGCCCATGGTGTATTCTCATTTAAAAAATGTATAAGATGAGCTTCTGCAATAGTGAGTTTATCACTACTTATCCAATACTTCAAATATCGTATCTGACCAGCTAAATAATAGAGAAATAGGTCGGGCACCGCGCTACCCCCTTGATCCTTGGGTCTCTGTAGTCTCATGCCGTGCAGTTTCCGAAAAAATTCTTTGGGGATTTTAATGGAAGAATGTTCTAATACATATAGACATTTTGGAAGGATGATCATTTTGATTACGTTAATTCTTCCCGCCACAGACAATGGAACTTGGGACCAACTTTCCCATTTTTTCCTTATCATAACCTTTATGGGGTACACATTGTCCTTCAGGTCCATAATTGGATTTTGATTAATTATAATGCCTAGGTATTTTAATTTTTGTACTACCTGTAATCTAAAAAAACGGGTTCGGTTAGGTTATCTAAAAGTGGTATGACCACAGATTTGCTCCAATTGATTTTAAGGCCCGATAATTCCCCAAAGTAATTAATAAGGTCAATTGCTCTTGGAAGGGATTGTTCTATTTTGTTTAGAAAGAGGATCAGGTCGTCTGTGTATAACCCCACTTTATCTATTCTACAGTTTATACTAATACCCTCCACCAGGTGGTCCTGCCTTATTTTAAGGGCTATAGGCTCTATCGCTAGAGCGAAGAGCATCGGAGATAAGGAGCAACCCTGTCTAGTTCCTCTACCCAGGTTAAAGTATTCCGATAGTATTCCGTTTACTACAATGTTAGCCCTTGGCATATAGTAGATCAATTTAATCCAGCTTCAAAATTTATCAGAAAACCCAATTTTCAGGAACACACACTGTAGAAAAGTCCACTCCAAGGAGTCAAAGGCTTTTGCCGTATCTAAAGAAGCTATAGCCCAGGGTTTCTGATATTTATGGCCAATCTGTGTCAACACTTGAGCTCTTCTAATATTAGATGAAGTAGACCTTCCCGGCATAAAGCCAGATTGATCCTCATGTATAATGTTTAATATTGCTGTTTTTAATCTATTAGCTATGAGTTTCGGAAGTATTTTGTAATCTGTATTCAATAGGGATATGGGGCGATAGGCGCTACATTCCTCAATTGGTTTATCTGGCTTGGGGATCAATACTATATGTGAGGCAGTGACCGGGATCGTATACGAGGGACGTTATATCTCCCCCAGAATGTGCAGAGACCTATTAAAACCATTGGAGTGCATTGCAGTCATAGACGCACCTGCGGCTGCAAAGCAGGAATGAAGGTGAGCATGGACCTAGTCAGACTACCTGGCTAAGGCAGATTAGTAAAAACCTGGCAGGGCCTTCATTTCTGGGAGGAGGTCACAGGAGGCAGTGGGGCGGCCTCCTCCCTCCAACCCGGATTTTCTTGCCACAAGTCCTTTAAAACCCCTGCACTAAGGATTAGTGTTGTTCTATGTTGGAACCTGCTAGGAACATAGCAGGAAACCTCAGCAGGGTTGAGGGTGGCTGAACCCCTGCCTGGGATCCCTCTGCACCTGTCAGGCTCGGCCGTTGCCCTTGGCAACCATTGTGTATGGACTTTCTGTTAACCCGGCTGCGAACCGGAGGACTTTCTGTTAACCCGTGAGTTGCTGAAATAAAAGCTGTTTATGTTGGACTTGCTTGGGTCACTGCCTCAGTTACTGCACGGTGTGAATGCCGCCGCCTTACGTATAGTAGCATTATAGAGGGATTGGGGAAGTGAGCGTCCCGAAAGTGCTTCAGAAAACGTTTGCAACAGAACTGGAGCTATCAGGTCCATGTATCTTTTATATAATTCTATAGGTATGCCATCGGGTCCCGGTGCCTTCCCATTAGATAAAGACATGGCTGCTTCCCTTATTTCTTCCAAAGTGATATCTCCATACAGGAATGTCCGATGTTCACGAGAGTTTAGGGAATTCTATTTGATTTAGGTATTCATCAATTTCCTCTATAGTGTGGTTGGATTGGGAGTTATAAAGTTCTCTATAGTATTCTTCAAATCTGCTTGCAATCTGATCTGATTTAAGCAGCGGGCTACCTTCCCTTGTGTTAATGGCCAATATTGATGGGGACATCTGATTTTGTTGGACTATGTATGCTAAGAATTTACTCGATCGGTTACCCAGCTCAAAGTAAGTTTGTTTTGAAAAGAAAAGTTTTCCCTGCGCTTTTTCCTGCAGTTTAGTCAGGTACTCCCTCCCTTTCCCAAGTTAACTATGTAAGGAATTATCTGAGGGATTGTTAATATATTCAGCTTCTAATAATTTGCACTCTTCGCCAAGCCTCTGCTCCCCAATAGAAGATTCCCTTTTAATGTATGAAATCGTTGATTTAACGCATCCCCTAATATATGCTTTAAGTGTGTCCCATACTATCAATCTGTCAGGGAAGTCCCCATGATCTGCTATAAATACTTCCACTTGATCTGGTATCCTATCATGTTCTCCTATAAGGGACAACCAAAACGGATGTTTCGAAACCTCTTGGGTCTATTAGGACCCCCCAAATGAAAAGATGCGATCAGTGGAGCATGGTCCAATACCGTTCTAGGGGAATATTCAATTTTACTTAAATCCGAAAATGCAGTACTGTTTCCAAATATATGATCAATTCTAGATAAACATAGAACAGCGGGTGTGTAGCAGGAAAATTCTCTCTTGAGTGGGTGCTGCTGCCTCCTCAAATCAATCCAACCCACCTCCATTATGAAAGTATGTAAAGCAGTGGTGTCTTGACTATCAGACCTAGTGTTTGCAGGGCTCATTTTATCCAAGTGTGTATTAAGAATCATATTAAAATCTCCCATACATAACATTTTAGCATCTGGGTACTGTGATACAAAAATCACTGCCTGTTGGAGTACATCCATTTTGGCTGGTGGTGGGTTGCATATGTTGAGTATGAAAATAAATCTACCCTCTGAGTCTCTTTTGACAGTTTGAACTGACCGTCTCACTGACTTACGCACAATGGTAACTACACCTCTAGAATAAGAAGTATGTGTAGCGTGTTTGTGCCACTGTATCCAGGGTTTTGTTACGGGTTCGGTTGGTGGAACCTCTGTGCTGGGATACAAGGAGGAACCAGAGGGGCGTAACTAAGCTCCTACTCGGACCGACCCTGGCCACATAGCGGCTTAGTCGACCCCTTTAAGAGGGAGGGAGCGCATTCCCTAAGCACAGTGCCCGGGAAGCTGCGCGAAGCAGCAGTAGCAGCGGAGCTGGAGGACGCCGGACCGGGACCGCAGCGGTGAGGGGAACAGCGTCTCTGCCCAGCAGAAGGCAGAGACGTCGACGCTACAGTACCCTCCCCTTTACGCCCCCTCTTCTTTAAGACCGCAAGAAATTTTTCAAGAAGACAAGGGGCATGAATGTTCTCTCTTGGCTCCCAAGATCTCTCCTCAGGACCAAATCCCTTCCAATCCAGAAGAAAGAAAGTCTTACCTTTTACCCTCTTGATGGCCAAATTGTTCTCTACCTCAAAGATGTCCTCAGCGGAGACTGAAGCTGGAGCTGTACCTGGATCGTCAGTGAAAGCATTAAGGACAACAGGTTTGAGGAGAGACATGTGAAAGGAGTTGGGAATCCGTAAGGAGGCTGGGAGTTTCAGCTTGTAAGCCACTGGATTTATTTGGTTCATAATCTCGAACGGACCGATTAACCCTGGACCCAATTTATATGATGGTATCTTGAGACCGACCTATTTGGAGGAAAGCCAGACTTTGTCTCCCGGGCGGAATTCTTATCCAGATGTCTCTTATCAGCATGCTTCTTCATCCGCTCGGAGGACTAACAAAGTTCAGATCTAGTGTCCTCCCAAATTGCGGAAAATTCACTGACGAGAGACTCCGCGGCAGGATTGTCCACTGAAGCGGAGACTGGAAACTGAATCCGGGGGTGTCGACCGTAGACCACAAAAAACGCAGACTTAGCAGAGGACTCACTTACATGGTTGTTATAGGAGAACTCTGCCCAGGGTAGTAGCTCCAGCCAATCGCTATGGTGAGCGTTGACAAAGTGCCGAAGAAAGCTGGTAAGGATCTGATTGATACATTCCTCTTGACCATTGGACTGAGGATGATGAGCAGAAGAGAAATCCAAAGAAACATCCAGCAGCTTGCACGTGGCTCTCCAAAAGCGCGAAGTGAACTGAACTCTTCGGTCCGAGACAATGTGGAGGGGTAAGCCGTGGAGACGAAAGATGTGACGGATAAAGTCCTTAGCCAGCACAGGTGCAGATGGAAGACCAGGCAGAGGAATGAAGTGATCCATCTTGGAGAAGCTGTCGGGGACCACCCAAATGACAGTACAACCGGCCGATACCGGGAGATCCGTGATGAAGTCCATTTCAGTATGTTGCTATGGAGTGGAAGGCACGGGAAGAGGAAGGAGACGACCGGCTGGAAGGTGCCTAGGTATCTTGTTACGGGCACAAGAGGAACAAGCCGCGACAAAATCCGCAATATCCTTGTGCAGGGTGGGCCACGAATAGTGCCGGGCAATGAGCAAAAGTGTCTTCCTCTGGCCAGCATGGCCAGCCAGTTTGGACGAATGGCCCCAGAGTAAGACCCACTTCCGATCCTGAGCCACTACAAAGGTCTTACCAGGAGGTAGACGAGACAGGTCAAATGGAGCAACAGTCATTATTCTGGAGGGGTCAATGATGTGAAGAGGCTCCTCTTCCAGGTCGGAAGACAGAAAAGAGCGGGATAGAGCTTCGGCCTTAATGTTCCTGTCTACGGGCGGTAATGGAGATTGAAGCAGAATCGAGCTAAGAACAAAGACCATCTGGCCTGATGCCGGTTTAGTCTCTGGGCGGTCTGCAAATATGTGAGGTTTTTATGGTCCGTGTAGATGACCACCGGGTGCAGAGCCCCCTCAAGCAAATAGCACCACTCCTCCAGTGCTAATTTGATGGTCAGCAGTTCTCGATCTCCTATGGAGTAATTACGCTCGGCCGGAGAGAAGAGTTTGGAGAAGAAGCCGCAGGTCACCATTCACCCGGACGAGGATTTCTGGGTGAGCACTGCTCCAGGTTCGGAGGAAGAGGCATCAACCTCCAGGAAGAACTGTTTATTGCCATCAGGACGATGTAGCACTGGAGCGGAGGAGAAGGCTTCTTTAAGAGAGACAAAGGCATTCTCTGCTTCGGGAGACCACTCCCCAGAATTTTCTCTCTTACGGGTAAGAGCCGAGATGGGAGCTATCCGGGAGGAGAAATGAGGAATGAAGAGGCTGTAATAGTTAGCGAATCCCAGAAACCGCTGAATAGCCTTCAACCCCTCCGGTCGGGGCCACTTTAAGACGGCAGACACCTTCTCAGGATCCATCCGCAGTCCAGTCTCCGAGATGATATACCCCAGAAATGGCAGGGAGGTCTGCTCAAAGAGGCATTTCGCGTACTTCGCATACGGGCGATTCTTCCGGAGCTTCAGCAGTACCTGACGAACATCCCTCCGGTGGGAGGGCAGATCAGGAGAGAACACCAAGATATCGTACAGGTACACCACCACGCAGGAATACAGGAGATCTCGGAAGATGTCGTTCACTAACTCCTGGAAGACGGCTGGAGCATTATAGAGACCGAAGGGCATCACGCGGTACTCGTAGTGACCATCCCGGGTGTTGAATGCCGTCTTCCACTCGTCTCCCTGGCGGATCCGGGCCAGATTGTACGCCCCACACAGGTCGAGCTTAGTGAAGACCTTTGCGCCCTTTAGGCTGTCAAACAGCTATGAGATGAGAGGGAGGGGGTACTTGTTCTTGATGTTAATCTGGTTTAGGCCCCTATAGTCGATACAAGGATGGAGAGAGCCGTCCTTCTTGACTAAGAAGAATCCTGCTCCAGCCGGAAAGGTGGATTTCTGGATAAATCCCCTAGCAAGATTTTCTTCAATATACTCAGACATGGCACAGGTCTCGGCCAGCGACAAGGGGTAGATTTGCCCGCGAGGAGGTGACGCACCAGGTATTAGGTTGATGGGGCAATCATACGGCCTATGAGGTGGTAGTGTCTCTGCCTCCTTTTTATCAAAAACGTCCGCATAGGACCAGTAAGGTGCTGGCAGGCCAGGTAGGTTAGCTGGAGTAGATGGGTGTCGAGCAGGACGAACTGGAACCAGGCAGGTCTTATGGCATTCCTGACCCCAACGGAGCACCTCATCCGAGCTCCAATTCAAGACGGGCTCATGTCTCTGTAACCAAGGCTGGCCAAGCAAGAGGGGATAAGAGAGACCAGACAGTACGTAAAAGGAGATCTTCTCCGAGTGCAGCATCCCCACCTGAAGAGTTACCGCCTCAGTGACCAACAAGATGGTTTCAGGGAGAAGCTTCCCATCCATAGAGGAAACTGCTAAAGGATCCGCCAGACGTATTGTAGGAATCTGAAAACGCTCCACAACGGCCTTTTGGATGAGATTCCCAGCGGCTCCGGGAATCCAGATGGGCAGTCTCGAAGAAGCGTGTCTCACCACTGGTAACTGAAACGGACAGAGTCAAGGGCGGAGAGGAAGAACTCTTGCCTAGGATGACCTCTCCAAGCGGTCCTAGACACTGGAGTTTCCCTTTCTCGCCGGGCAAGAGCGGATCTGATGCTCAATATTGCCACAATAGAAGCAACTCCCCTCGGCACGACGGGTATCCTGGCGAGACTTGACCATCTTGACTTGGTCAATTTGAATTGGCTCTGGAGAAGACACCCGGTGGAGTGCAGGTTGCGAGACTGGACTTTGGAAGACGGGAGCGAGGCGTGGAGGTTTCCTCTCACGGGTCATCTCCTTAGCACGTTCCAGGAAACGGATGTCAATCCGGGTTGATAATGACACCAGGTTGTCCAGGTAGGGAGGTATGTCACGACCGGCTAGCTCATCCTTGATCCGTTCGGAAAGGCCCTCCCAAAAGGTGGACATCAGGGCCTCATTGTTCCAGGCAAGTTCAGATGCGAGGGTTCGGAAATGTACGGCATTCTGGCCCATAGTGAGACTCCTTTGGCGGAGTTGGAGAAGTGAGGAGGTAGTAGAAGATTTTTGTCCGGGCTCATCGAACACTTTCCGGAAGGCCGCGAGGAGAGCCTGAAGATCGGACACCAGAGGATGCCCTCTCTCCCACAGAGGGTTAAGCAACGCCAACGCCTCTACGGTTATGTGAGACATGATGAACGCCACCTTGGCCCGGTCGGAGGTGTACTGGTGTGCCAGGAGTTCAAAGTGCAGCGTGTACTGATTAATGAAGCCCTGACATATGGCCGGGTCACCACCATAACGTGGAGGAGCAGATAGCCGGGGTCCAAAGCCGGATGCCACAGTGCCACTGGGTTGAGGTGCTGCCGGAGCGGGTGCCGCTCGGTTAGAGACTGACACAGGCTGGGTGGACAGCACGTCCAGGCGGGAGTTGACTGTCCGCAGGTAGGACAGGATAGTATCCTGTTGGGCTCTCTGGCGAGAGACCTCTTGGTACAGGTCTGAGAGCGAAGGAGCCTTGGAGCCACTGGATTCCATGGCCTGTGCAAACTGTTACGGGTCCGGGTGGTGGAACCTCTGTGCTGGGATACAAGGAGGGACCAGAGGGGCGTAACTAAGCGCCTACTTGGAACGACCCTGGCCACACGGCGGCTTAGTCGACTCTGTGAACCAAGGAGGGACCTGGCAGGGGAGACAGGTGCCACTCTGGGACCGACCTTGTGTGAGAGCAGCGACTCCCACGGGTCAGCTGGCTGAGGCTGACAGGTACAGCGGCAGGTAGCTTGACGGGTGATCCGGGTAGGCAAGCAGGCGGGTACGGCTGGTAGCCAGACAGGTGATCCGGGTAGGCAAGCAGGCGGGTACGGCTGATAGCCAGACAGGTGATCCGGGTAGGCAAGCCGGCGGGCACGGCAGGTAGACAGGCTGGCGGGCACGGTGGACAGACAGACTGGCTGGTGGACACGGCTGACAGACAGGCTGGCGGGCACTGGAACCTTCGGGCTGAGGAGAATGTTAGCACACAAACAACAACCTTGCACAGGCACCTCCATGTTGGAGGAGGTGCTTAACATAGGAGTGGTCCTCCGGCCATAGGCCGGGGACTCTTTGGGATGGCGCGCGTCCCCTTTAAGAGGGAGGGAGCGCGCGTGCACCCTAGGCACAGTGCCCGGGAAGCTGCGCGCAACAGCAGCAGGGGAGCTGGAGGACGCCGGACCGGGCATATTATTTGCGCTTGAGATTTACGTATCTGGGAGAATACAATATTCCGTTTCTTGGCATTCCCCAATCCCCTAATGTTCCATGAAAGAAGTTTAAGTGACGCCATAAAGGTTCCATTTAAAATTTTGACCAAGTAAATTATTCCCCTCAAGAGTGCATGCTTCAATCATTTGTAGGCCATTTCTGAACAATGAAGTAAGAGTGCAGTGCTCGCATTCAATTAAAGTTACAATCAGATATAAAACAGGTGACCAGTAGTGGCTATAGAAATACAATTGGAGATGCCTATAAACTTTCAAAAACTTAAGTACAGGCATGAATAGGAAATCCCCCCCCCCCCCCTTTTTATGATGAAAAGAAGGAATCATCCACTTTTTTTTATCCTAACCACTAATATCAAATTGCAATAAATTCAAAATATATGCCTTAAATGATTCTGTATAAAGGCTACTAAAGGATTATTGGTCCGATAACCTGGTTTTTGCTAAACCCAAAGGGTAACCAAGTCCTCGGACCTGGGACAGAGGCACTAATACCCAAAGAAGTGGATACCTCGCCACCTTGCAAATACTAATTTTTAATAATTTTCATCAGCCCTTTTGTTTAATCACTATATTAACTGTCCAACCCAACCTTATGGATGTAAATTCTATTTTGTTTTGATAATTGGGCATTAGACTAAATTCAGAGAGGTATTCTAATTAATCATTATGATAATTCTTCACAGGTATAAACATAGAACATTTCAACAATATCCTGCAGGATTTAAACTGATATCCGCCATCTGAATCAAATAATTCAATATTAATACAATAAACTTTTCATATCAACATGTATTATCATTACTCCCTCTGACGTCTCTCTCTCCTGGAAATCCACTCCTCCTCTTACACAGGGTTCTGAAAGAAAACTACCCTCTCTCCATCCACCACCCTTACCCTGGCTGGATATGCCATAGAGTAGCTCACATTGGAACTTTTCAAGCGTCTTTTAATCAATATAAATGAGGCCCTTCGTTTGTGTAAGTCAGCTGAAAAGTCTGGAAGCAACATTACAGTGAGGCTTTCATGATTAATCACTTGGGCCTTCCGTGCCTATTGTAAAGTATAGTCTCTATCTTTCCAGTTAAGGAATCTGGCCAGTAGAGGTCTGGGAGGGGCCCCCGGAGGATTTGGTCTCCCAGGAACCCGGTGTGCCCTTTCCACCGCATATGCAGCCGAAAAGGTGGCATCTGGAAATAGGCTACATAGCCATTTTTCCACAAAGTCACTGGGGTTGTTTCCTTCTGCTTTTTCAGGCAATCCAACTATACGGATGTTGTTTCGCCTCAATCTATTATCCAAATCATCATTCTTTTGTATACACAGTTCCATTTTGTGTTCTATTTTTCGGATACGCTCTGACAAAGGTGTTACTTGGTCCTCCAAATTCGAAATTCTATCCTCCCCCTGTTGGACTTTCTCTCCCAGATTTGACATATCATTGCAAGGGAGTCCCAGATCAGTTTTAGCCTCCTCAATTTTCCCAGTCAGGGATGCTGTGCAGTCTTGAATAACAGCCAGCAGTTCTGTAGAGACCTGCTTCAGAGTGGGGTCTGAGTCCATATCATCTGATTCTATTAATGGCGTCTCCCCTTGAGATAGTTTTGAGGATCTCTAGGCTGTCGCCGAGCTATTCCCTCTGGCATAGGGCTTCAGTTTCTCAGCTGTGGATTGTTGTCTATTAGGACTTATGTTGTTTTCCCCGAGAGGCGTGTGCAGTATACTGGGTGAACTTGTAATTGGCAATTTAATATGTGTTTCAGGATATTGTCAGTGGTTCGAATATTAATATTTGGAAGTTCATAGAATAATTTCTCTGCTAAGTCATACAGTAGAATGTGTGCAGCAAGTGCGATTTCAAAGAGAGACAGTAGGTGGCAGTAGCACACTGCAGCATCCAAGTCCTATGTCTGCACTTTTGCTCCTTCCCCTCCGGTTCAAATTTCACCTACACACACACACACACACCAATGACCTTTTATAAGTGATAGTGCAGGGGAAGTCCTGAAGCTCAAATAAAGTAGAAGAGCCACTGAAAGTTGGTAGTATGCTGAGAGATAATTGGGGGGGGGGAATAATAGAGGGATTGTTTAGTCACTGGGGAGGTTACTCACCTCGCAGAGTCTGCGGTGTAGTGCCTTTTAAATACAAGTTGGCGGCGGCAATTCGCCCATACCCCTCCGCCAGTTGGATCCCCACTTCCCTCCGGTTCTCCCGTTCTGCGAAGGGGGTCACCAGCCAGCCGTCTCTTCCGGAGCCGCAGCACCACACCTCCACCACAAAGCCGCAGGCTCTGCTGAACCTGGGTCACAGAGGGGGGCCGCGTCCCAAGATGGCGCCTCTCCTCACCCTCAGCTGTCCCAGGAGGCACCAGACTCCGCGTCCCTCGCCGACGCCGCGCGCCCCGACCAGCAGGGCCGATATCTGCAATGAACGATGGGCTGGTCCCAAGGGCAGGAAACACCGCCGCCTCGCACGGGTCCAAGCGCCGACAGTCTCCCCACGTCTCAGCACCGCGCACCACGGGCGCCCGCAAAAGGCTCCAACGAGGGACCCCATCTGTCACAATACCTCAATCCGCGGTTGCTGGCCTCCGTACTGGAGAGGTAGAGTGGCGATGATGCAGGGATGGGTGAGGGCCCTCTGGCGAGGTCACAGTCACGAGGCAGGAGTAGGCCTCAATCCTTATCTTCGCGTAAATGAGTCCGATCCGGTCCAGAGAGGTCTCAGATGGTAGCTCACAGTCTGGAGAGTAATGTGTGGGCAAAAAGAGCCTAAGATGGCTTAGAATTCAGAAGGATTGTTATAGATAGCTTGGCAGGGTCACAGAGCTTGAGCAAACACGTCCTGCTTCATGGACTTCCGGCCACGCCCCCCCTCTTGAAGATATATTTGATTACTCATAACCAGTCCATCAAGAGTTAGAACAAATCATATTTGTTCACTGTTGATGCAGTGGTAAAACAGTTGCATGATGCCATAGCTTAAATCTGCAATCAAAAACATATTCATTAATTTAGTTTGTTTGGACAGATAGTTTCTGTATAATATTTACAATCATGGTCTGGAAATCTTAACTCATTTTCTTGTCTGTTAGCTTCTCACTTTAGGTCTTACTTTCCCTTCTTTCAAGAGCCGTAACTGTCAAATGTCGGGAAGAGATTAATCTCAATAGACCTGCCTGGTGTATAACCAATTGTAATAATGATGAGGGTGTAACATCCCTGGCGGCGTGCTTGCATGGCTTACCATCTCCCACCATGCAAGACCGCAATCTTACCTATCAGGCCAGACTGCACACTTTGCTCCAGTAACTGCTGTTTGTATGTCTCTTGTCTACTGGCTTAGGGCGTCGGCGCTGTTGCTTCCTGATTCTTAAAGCTACAGTGTGTGCAGTCCTAATGCGTCCCCAGCCTATTGCTGTGAGTCACTGGATACTTAAACCCCCTCCACCCAGTAGGAGGTGCCTGAGCAACACTTTGTTACAGTGTGTTGTCTGCAACTGTGAGTTGCCAGGTCCTGTCCTGACTCTAGTCTGTTTCCGCCACCCCTGGGGGCTGAGTACCCAGGGTCGCTACCTGTATCTCTGACTTCTAGTCTGTTTCTGCCACCCTGGGGGCTGAGTTCCCAGGCTCGTTCCTGTATATTGTTCCAGGTTCAGTTCCTGTCTGAACAGTGTCCTAGCCAGTTACCTGTTTGTCTCTATGTCCGAACCTTCCCTTTTCCTGCGGTGTCTGAACCTGCACCTAACTCCAACTCGTTGTCTCTGTACTTCTGTTTGTGAGTTTTGTGTCCACTCGCTACTTCATTGTAAGTACAGTGCTGTGCAAATTAATTGGGACAAAGCCAAAAAAAAACATATTTTTGAATATTTAATAATAAAATGTTATAATGCACTGTTACATACTAATTTTAGTAGGAAATATGTCCTCCTTTAGCAGATGAGATTTTCAATGCGTTTTGGCATTGATTCTACCAAGTTTTTGCATAAATTCTTCAATTCTTCATCATGGAGCCACACTTGTATGGCACTGTTTATCATGCGTTCTTTTGTTGTACAGTCCATTTTGCCATGACGTCTCTTCACAATGCTCCACAAATTTTCTATAGGATTTAAGTCTGGTGAATTGCCAGGCCAGTCCAGCACTTTTACTTTATTTTCTTCCAGGAATTTCTTCACACACTTGGAATTGTGGCATGGAGAAAAAGTACACTAAACCACTCCTTACAGAAACAAGCTCTCAACTGAAGCTGAGGGGGCAGCTAGTTGTTATTTTCTGACGAAAACCAGTCAAACCACATTTTGTTACTCACGGTTGTACACTCACACCTGTTCAAAAAAGTTAAAACTGGTTTGAATCACTGACTGGTAACCAGCTTACAATTTTACTTAAAAAATGCTTTGTCCCAATTAATTTGCACAGCACTGTACCTTGTGTATATCTGGCTCTGCTTGTCCACTTTCCCTTCCTCCGTATCTACCTCCTGTGTTCTAACCATCTTCCTGTATTTTCCAGTCTGTTCCATGTGAACGGAGCCCTGTCCTGTCTGCCTGTACCTTCTGCTCTGTTCTGCTCTGCTTGTTCACCGCACCCGCGGTTCCGCTCTGCTCTGCTTGTTCACCGCACCCGCGGTTCCGCTCTGCTCTGCTTGTTCACCACACCTGCGGTTCTGTTCTGCTTGTTCACTGCACCTGCGGTTCTGCTCTGCTTGTTCACCGCACCTGCGGTTCTGCTCTGCTTGTTCACCGCACCTGCGGTTCCGCTCTGCTTGTTCACCGCACCCGCGGTTCCGCTCTGCTCTGCTTGTTCACCGCACCCGCGCTTCCGCTCTGCTCTGCTTGTTCACCGCACCTGCGGTTCTGCTCTGCTTGTTCACTGCACCTGCGGTTCTGCTCTGCTTGTTCACCGCACCTGCGGTTCTGCTCTGCTTGTTCACCGCACCTGCGGTTCTGCTCTGCTTGTTCACCGCACCTGCGGTTCTGCTCTGCTTGTTCACCGCACCTGCGGTTCTGCTCTGCTTGTTCACCGCACCTGCGGTTCTGCTCTGCTTGTTCACCGCACCTGCGGTTCTGCTCTGCTTGTTCACCGCACCTGCGGTTCTGCTCTGCTTGTTCACTGCACCTGCGGTTCTGCTCTGCTTGTTCACCGCACCTGCGGTTCTGCTCTGCTTGTTCACCGCACCTGCGGTTCTGCTCTGCTTGTTCACCGCACCTGCGGTTCTGCTCTGCTTGTTCACATCACCTGCGGTTCTGCTCTGCTTGTTCACCGCACCTGCGGTTCTGCTCTGCTTGTTCACCGCACCAGCGGTTCTGCTCTGCTTGTTCACCGCACCTGCGGTTCTGCTCTGCTTGTTCACCGCACCTGCGGTTCTGCTCTGCTTGTTCACCGCACCTGCGGTTCTGCTCTGCTTGTTCACCGCACCTGCGGTTCTGCTCTGCTTGTTCACCGCACCTGCGGTTCCGCTCTGCTCTGCTTGTTCACCGCATCGGCGGTTCCGCTCTGCTTTGCTTGTTCACCGCACCTGCGGTTCCGCTCTGCTCTGCTTGTTCACTGCACCTGCGGTTCCGCTCTGCTCTGCTTGTTCACCGCACCTGCGGTTTTGCTCCGCTCTGCTTGCTCACCGCACCTGCGGTTTCGCCCTGTTCTGTTTGTTCACCGCTCCGGCGGTTCTGCTCTGCTTGTTCACCGCATCGGCGGTTTCGCTCTGCTCTGCTTGTTCACCGCATCTGCGGTTTCGCTCTGCTGTCCACCGCACCTGCGGCTCCGTTCCTGTGTCCCAGTCTGTACTGGTCCCTATCCTGCCTGCGCTCCTACCTGCCAGTACCCGCCTGTCTGCATGCCAGCCGTGCCTGCCAGTGCCCACCTGTCTGCATGCCAGCCGTGCCTGCCAGTCCCCTCCTGTATGCATACCAGCCATGCCTGAAAATACCTACCTGTCTTTATACCAGCCGTGCCAGCCAGTACTCGCCTGTCTGTATGCCAGCCTAACCTGCCTGTTCCTGCATTCCCCGGTGTGGGTCAACTACTGTGACCGGAGTCTGACCTGGAGTAGCACCTGGTTCCTCTGCTCGGTTCCTCCCTGGTTCACGGAGTCGACCGAGCCGCCGTGTGACCTTGGTCGGACCGAGTTGATACTTAGTTACGCCCCTCCTGGCACTCCTCGGTTCATGGTCCAGTGGGATCACTCATCACGCTCACGCCAGTCAGTCCGGGCGCGAGCGTAACAGAGGGTTAACCCACAGAAAGCATTCAAGTGCAATTCTTTTACCTATAGGGTAGTTAATTAGTTTTAGGAGTTATAAATATATGATATTTGAAGGTCCCACTACAGAGACCACCATTGATCATTAGAATGTTGGTCCTGAACCTGTATTCAGGAGTAGATTTAAGAGCACAGTGGTAACTAGACGTTCTCTTACTTCTTTGGATGTTGATTGTGGTACCGTTCATGTGTGACCAGAGCTCAATTTGAGCCCCTCAAGAACTGTAGTTTGGGACCCACAACAATTATACAGTTACTCCCTATCATGCGGATAGATTTTTTTTAAATAACTCCTTATTAAAAAACATTTTCATTCAGTAATAGTTTTACATTTTTGCTATTCTATTTTTCTACCTGCAGTTCGCGAAGCAGAACTGAGGAGACTGCGCAAATTGAACATGGAGTTTGAGGAGCAAAATGCAATTTTACAACGACACACTGAGAGTATGAACAGCGCCAAAGAGAGGCTGGAACAAGAACTGGCACAGGAGGAAAGGCACGCAATGATCCTCCAACAGCAACTGCAAACAATTCGACAAATTTTGCTAACAAGTTTCTCATCACTTCCAATTCCAGGTGAGACAGTATTGACACATAATGCTCATCACCCCACAAGACCCCAGAAATGCTAATGTACAATTATGTGGGCTAACTGAATGTGCGTTCCATTTGTGTAATTCCTCCTACGTACTATATTAGGTATGGAAAGTATTCAGACCCCTTTAAATTTTTCACTCTTTGTTTCATTGCAGCCATTTGGTAAATTCTAAAAAGTTCTTTTTTTTCTCATTAAAGTACACTGTGCACCCCATCAAGACTGAAAACCCCCCAGAAATGTAGACATTTTTGCAAATTTATTAAAAAAGAAAAACTGAAATATCATAGTCATAAGTATTCAGACCCTTTGCTCAGACACTCATATTTAAGTCACATGCTGTCCATTTCCTTGTGATCCTTCTTGAGATTGTTCTACTCCTTCATTGGAGTCCAGCTGTGTTTAATTAAACTGATAGGACTTGATTTGGAAAGGCACACACCTGGCTATATAAGACCTCACAGCTCACAGTGCATGTCAGACCAAATGAGAATCATGAGCTCAAAGGAACTGCCCAAGGAGCTCAGAGACAGAATTGTGGCAAGGCACAGATCTGGCCAAGGTTACAAAACAATTTCTGCATTACTCAAGGTTCCTAAGAGCACAGTGACCTCCATAATCCTTAAATGGAAGAAGTTTGGGACCACCAGAAGTCTTTCTAGACCTGGCTGTCCAGCCAAACTGAGCAATTGTGGGAGAAGAGCCTTGGTGAGAGAGGTAAAGAAGAACCCCAAGATCACTGTGGCTGAGTTCCAGAGATGCAGTAGGGAGATGGGAGAAAGTTCCACAAAGTCAACTATCACTGCAGCCCTCCACCAGTCAGGCCTTTATGGCAGAGTGGCCCCACGGAAGCCTCTCCTCAGTGCAAGACATATGAAAGCCCGCATAGAGTTTGCTCAAAAACACATGAAGGACTCCCAGACTGAGAAATAAGATTCTCTGGTCTGATAAGATGAAGATAGAACTTTTTGGTGATAATTCTAAGCGGTATGTGTGGAGAAAACCAGGCACTGCTCATCACCTGCCCAATACAATCCCAACAGTGAAACATGGTGGTGGCAGCATCATGCTATGGGGGTGTTTTTCAGCTGCAGGGACAGGATGACTGGTTGCAATTGAAGGAAACATGAATGTGGCCAAGTACAGAGACATCCTGGATGAAAACCTCTTCCAGAGTGCTCTGGACCTCAGACTTGGCCGAAGGTTCACACAGCTAAAATAAGAAAGGAGTGGCTTCAGAACAACTTTGTGATCATTCTTGACTGGCCCAGCCAGAGCCCTGACCTAAATCCAATTGAGTATCTCCGGAGAGACCTGAAAATGTCTGTTCACCAACGTTCACCATCCAACCTGACGGAATTGGAGAGGATCTGCAAGGAAGAATGGCAAAGGATCCCCAAATCCAGGTGTGAAAAACTTTGTTGCATCATTCCATTCCCAAGAAGCTTCATGGCTGTACTAGCTCAAAAGGGTGCTTCTACTCAATACTGAGAAAGCGTCTGAATACTTATGACCATGTGATATTTCAGTTTTTAATAAATTTGCAAACATTTCTACATTTCTGTTTTATTTCAGTCAAGATGGGGTGCAGAGTGTACTTTAATGAGAAAATAAAATAAAATTTTTAGACTTTACCAAATGGCTGGAATGAAACAAAGAGTGAAATATTAAAAGGGGTCTGAATACTTTCCGTACCCACTGTATATTGCCGAGAGTGCATGGTTACTGGATAAGACACCGGATATGACATCTCATAACTAGACCATATAACTAGACCATGGGCCTAATTCATCAAAGTTTTCACGCCAGAATTCTGCTGTTAAAGATTTGAAAAGTCATCCAAAAATGAAGGCGCAACTTGAAGTTGGTGTAATCCCTGCTCCGCTGTGACGTTCCTTAATCCAGAAATCACACTCCAGTACCTGACTGGAGTGAGGTTTCTGGCATGACGTGCAGAGGTGTACGCCACTTATCAGATGCTCCAGATTTATACACAGGCATTCACGTTTTCAGGAATCAGGAGCGTCTGACTCCAGCACGTCATCATATCAAGACCAGCGTCAGAAGGGATCCTTTCTATGGCAACAACACCCTCAATTTTTAGGCACTGATGTTAATACAATTCATCCCATGGTGGTGACTGAGGACAGTGCTATGTGTAGGCTAAAATAATTCCTTCACATCAAACTCCTCAAACCATTTCTAAGTGAACCTCTCTTTCTGCCTGAGGCCATAGTCATGTTGGAACAGAAAGCCCTTTCCCCAAACAATTGTCATAATTTTGGAAGCATACAATTTCTGTCTTGCAGCATTATTACTACTTTTGGTGACAATTTACAGGCCCAGGTTCTTTATGCACAATGCCAGAGGTCAACCGTATACCATTCACCTAGTTTTTGTACTACACTGTGCTTTCTGATACATCTGCTCCTCTGATGGGTGAATCTGGGTTGGATACATGCTCAGATTGTGAAATGTGATTCTTCACTCCAGATTCCACAGACTGCGTGCATTATAACAAGCCAGCTGATCCTTGGCATACTGCTTGGTGATTTTGGGTTTGTATTCAGTGGCTTAACTATGGAAACCCATTTTATAAAATTCCTCATTTTTTTCTGTTGATATCACTTTAGATACGGCTGGAACTCTAAGTACCTATTTGAGACCTGCGAGTCAAAGGCTCTCCTGAGGAACAATCAATATACCCTACATAGCAAAATAGGAGAATGCAGCCAAAAGTTGAAATTTAATAAATTTTATTAATCAGAATTCTTTTGAAAATATGATAAAACAGAGTACAATAAAGAAGAGCAGTTATGCCAAAATGTAAATCTGACCAAGGGGGTACATGTTACAGTAATTCCAATACACCAAATTAGTTCAAATACGAAAGAATCAATATTCTATCACAAAGGACTTAAATGGAGCATGGCTGAGCAGATATCAAACATAAACAAATTGTATATGAATAAATAAATCTGATAAAGGGATAGTTCCACAGTATTCAGTATAATATAATATGTTAAAAAATATGATATATGCCCTGCAATCTGTCACATAGTTGTTGGCCCATATTGCACCTAGTAAGAGCTCTTGTCACATATCCAGTTATTGGCCAAAAAGGGTGCCTTGAAATCAAATGCTTGTGCTCAAACATAGTAATCAATATACTGTAAACAGTCCTAAAAGCATATTTACCCAGGGTCAGAACAAATGATCCAGAGAGTGCCACTAACGCGCGTTTTAGCTTCCTCAGATGGGTGGCATTTGGGTTAGAGCTGTGGCTATTTATACCTGTGTGTGCTGATCCAGCGTAAATCGGCACTTGCATCGCCTCCCTCCGCCAATCGGAAGTCCGCGGGTCGGCGTCCAGCGTCACTTCCGCCCGCCCACCTACATGAACGTCATGGTGCGGGCGGGAGGAAGTTAGGCCACAGTACGCATTGCCTTGGCGACCGGGGGCTGGACAGAAGAGACGAGCGCACGTCGCTGGAGGGGATGAACCAAAGGCATTGAATGATTGCTGACATAAACCGTATACTAGCCAGTTCTTGCTTATTAGTGTCTCCTATATAAATCTATAGGCATGAGGGTAAATAGACCATAAGGGTAAGGGTGAACCCACAATAAAGAGGACAAAAGTACATGTGTGTGAACAAAGACTAAAAGGTGAAATAAAGAGACAATGGTGAAGTGAATAAGACAAAAATCGAAGATTAAAGTGCAAACTCTTTAATTATAATGAAAAGACGTGTTCGTGTGAATAGAGTGCAATAAAAATACAAGTGCAAGATATATTATATCAAAAAAAGTAGATCATGCTACCAGTGCAAGTAAATAAGTGGAAGCTAAAGTGCATGAAGTGCTTAGTGCATGATGATGTGATTATACAAATCAATCTATATAAATAAAAATGTAAATGTTCGTTTGTTCAAAATTTTAAATCTCCAAAAGTTCTTCACCGATTGCTTTGAAATGTTGACACAATGTTGCATTCGAATACATGCATATTTTTATATACCTACTATGTTTTTATATACCAGCTGTTGGACGTAAAAGCAACAGTGAGAGGGGGGTGTTACGAGCTCAGTCCCAGGCTGACTTTCCCTGGCCGCCCGGCATTCTCCCCCCACCCCCGCCCTTAGTGACATCGCATTCATAAACCCTTCTCCCTCTCCTTCATTCGCTCCCCGCAGATGCCTGTGCACTGCTCCTTTCATGTCCCCCGTGGGTGGTGGGGGGATGGGGAATGACAATACCTTCTGTTCGTGGTCGAAAGATGCTGCTGCTCATCACCACCACCGCCTGAGAGGCGGCCGTCTCTGCTCGCTGGCAGCGCTGCTGCTGTGGCTTATTTTCCGGCAGGCGAGTCTTATTTCCGACTGCGCAACAACAAGTGGGGGAGGGAGGGAAGGAGAGGCACAGGTCGCGGTCTCCGCTCTGGGCGCTGGGCTGGGCCCGAGCCTAGCAGCAGTGGGCAGATAGCGAGCTAGTGCAAATCCCACTGCGCCACCGACAGGAGTGGCACTTTGATCTGGCTGGTACTGGCCCGGGACATGTCAAGCGGATCACCCCCTCCTCCTCTGCTGCCACCTGCCTTCATCTCTGCGCCCACCCCTGTCACATTCCCTCTGTACTAGGGAATTGCATAACTTGCAATCCCTGACATGACCGGCTCCATTGTGACATCTGACAGCAAGTACCGACCTCATTAGTGACCCGTGCTCAGTACAGGCCTATTATCATCTTGCGAAATATCAACCAGCCAAAGCTTTGCAACGGCACGCGGCTTGCATTAAAACAATTAATGAGCGATGTCGTTGAAGCAAAAATCTTGACAGGACCTTTCAAAGGTGATGATGTCCTCATTCCTCGCATTCCTTTGATTCCGACGGTTATGCCTTTTCAATTTGAGAGATTTGCAATTCCCAATTCGATTGGCGTTTGCAGTCACCATCAACAAAGCTCAGGGCCAATCTTTACAATTGTGCAGTTTAAATCTAGAAACGGATTGCTTCTCACATGGACAATTATATGTTGCATGTTCTAGAGTCGGCAAACCAGACAATCTCTCTATCTTTACACAGACAATAGAACAACAAAAAATTTTGTATACCCACAAGCATTGTGAAACTAAATATTTTAGAAACGTGCGCTGTCTCTTTTCTTTCTTTTCCATTTAACCAGACTGAGCCACAGCAACGCTTGGCCAGATACAGCTAGTATATAATAAGAATAAAGAGTAACCCTTTCCCGTTTTAGGTCAATTAGGATTACCATAATGTTTAATATTTGCCAAATGCCAGAATAATGAGAGAGAGAGAATGTTTTTTAAGGCATTTTTATTACTTACTGCAAAGTCAAAAGTTTACATACATTTCATTAGTATTTGGTACCATTGCCCTTAAACTGAATGACTTGAGTCAAATGTTTGGGATATCCTTCCAAAAGCTTCTCAAAATAGTTGGTTGGAATTTGGGCCCATACCTCCTGACAAACTGGTGTAACTGATCCAGGTTTGTAGGTCGTCTTGCTCACACCTGCCTTTTCAGCTTTCCCCATACATTTTCAATAGGATTGAGATCAGGGCTTTGTGATGGCCACTCCAAAACATTGACTTTGTTATCCTTAAGCTACTTTACCATTTTGGCAGTATGCTTCGGGTCATTGTCCTTTTGGAAGACCCATTTCCGCCCAAGCTTTAACTTCCTAGCTGATGTCTTGAGATGTTGTTTCAGTATTGTCACATAATCTTCTTTTCTCATGGTGCCATCTATTTTGGGAAGTGCACCAGTCCCTCCTGGGGCAAAACAACCCCACAACATAATGCTGCCACCTCTGTGTTTCACAGAAGGCTTCCAAGCTTCTCCCTTTTTCCTCCAAACGTAATGATGGTCATTATGCCCAAAAAGTTAAATTTTAGTTTCATCAAACCACAGGACATGTGGCCATAAATTAAGGTTTTTGTTCCTGTGTGCATTTGCAAACATTAATCTGGCTTTTTTATGTTTCTTTTGGAGTAATGGCTTCTTCCTGGCAGAGTGGCCTTTCAGCCCATGTTGATACAGTACTTGTTTCACTGTGGATATCAACACAATCTTACCAGCCTCCGCCATCATCTTCACAATGTCTTTTGCTTTTGTTTTTGGGTTGATATTCACATGTTGGACCAAAGCATGTTCATCTCTGGGACACAGAACCTGTCTCCTTCCTGAGCAGTATAAAGGCTGGACATTCCCATCTTGTTTTGTGATTGCGTATAATTGTTTGTACAGATGAACGAGGCACCTTCAGGAATCTTGAAATTATACCCAAGGATGAGGCAGACTTGTGCAAGTCCACAATTCTCTTCCTGATATCTTGGCTGATTTATTTAGACTTTCCCATGATGCTACACAAAGAAGCAGTGCATTTCAGGTGTGCATTAAAATACATCCACAGCTGTGTCTCTAACTCAGATGTTGCCAAAAAAACAGAATCAGAAGCTTCCAAACACATGACATCATCATACATCATGGCAGTCCATAATTGTTAAATGGCGTAGTAATCTTAGTGTATGTAAACTTTTGACTTTGCAGTAAGCAATAAAAATGCCTTAAAACATTCTCTCTCTCATTATTCTAACATTTGTCAAATATTAAACATTATGGTAATCCTAATTGACCTAAAACGGGAAAGGTTTCTTCTAATTTCATGTCAGATATTGAGAAAAACATGCATATGTGTCTTTTTATATAGTGTATGTAAACTTCTGGTTTCAACTGTAGGTGAACCCTCAAAAAACCTTTTTGACAAAAAAAAAATATGTATCAAAAATATATACAGTATATAGGAGATCTACATTATGTTGTACAAGAAATTTGAGCACATGCATTTGATTTGAAGGCACCCATTTTGGCCAATAACTGGATATGTGACAGTGCTCTTACTAGGTGCAATATGAGCCAACAACTATGTGACAGATTGCAGGGCATATATCATATTTTTTATTCTACAAAAGGATGAGAATGGGGGCGCAATAGTTTATTACCCAGGCAAACAATATTGTATAAAAGTGGGAATATGCTTACCTTGTGGGGTTGTGTCATGCACAACTCATATACTGGGCGTGAAAGAGGGCTGCTGGAGACACCAAACCTTGGTGGTTCACAATGTAATGAAAAGATAAAAGGTGTGGGTAGTTCCGCTCTCCTCCGTTAGTAAAGATTATACAGAATCCAGTACTTGTGTTGTGGATTTATTCTTTTAACAGAGCTAAAAACAGACTCGTTTCGTGGACGTCCCTTCCACTTCATCAAGTGTATAGCTTATACGGTGTTAACAGCAGGGAACATATATACACATGGACAGTGAAAAAAAATGGCACCAAAGCACCAGCAACCGTTTACCGTATATTCCGGCGTATAAGACGACTTTTGAAGACTGAAAAATCTTCTGTCTAGTCTGGGGTCGTCTTATACGCCGGTAATGCTTTTGAACTTTCAGAAATTGACATGCGGGGATACTCTGGGGGTGTTAATAAGCTGCCGTGGCCGTATCCCTGCCATGTGGGAGTTAATATAAGGTGGAGGGAGTTAAAATACGGCGGCGGTAGGTCCAGACAGTCAGCGCTTCTGTGCTGAAACTGACACATCGCTGCGTATTCCCAGCTCCGGACACAGCGCAGGGCTTCTGTGCCGACAGCTTTCACTTGTCACAGAAGCGCTGCGCTGTGTCCGGAGCAGGGAAGTTCGCATCGCTTCTGTGACAATATATGAAAAGCCGGCAATTCAGCAGCGGCATAAGCCGGCACCCGACAATTTAGAATAGAAAGAATAGAGCATCACACATAGATTAGATAGATAGAAACATGTCAGTCACATATATATGAAGTACAGTGACAGTATTGCTTACTGTACTTGTCATTTAGTGTAAAGGATTTATTAAAACAAATAATAGTGTTTTCATGCACCGTCTCTTTAAAAAAGCCGGCCGGCAATTCAGCATCTGTACCCGACAATTTAGAACAGAAAGATAGAGCATCACACATAGATTAGATAGATAGAAACATGTCAGTCACATATATATGAAGTATAGTGACAGTGCTGGTTACTGTACTTGTCATCTAGTGTTAAAATAACGGATTTATTAAAAAAAAAAATTGGCGTGGGGTTCCCCTTAATTTTAGTCTCTAGCGGAGGTTAAGCAGACGGCTGGGGCAGATGTTTGAAGCCTGGGAAGGGGGTAATACCCACGGAGCTTCCCAGACTACTAATATCAGCCCCCAGCTGAATACCTAGCCTTTACTAGCTATTAAAATGGGGGATCCCAAAAAAATGACGTGGGGTCCCCCCTATTTTAATAGCTAGCAAAGGCTAGGCAGACAGCTGGAGGCTGATATTAATAGCCCAGGAAGGGAGCCATGAATATTGGCCCCCTCCCAGGCTAGAAACACCAGCCGTCAGCCGCCCCAGAAATGGCGCATTCATAGGATGCGCCAATTCTGGCACTTAGCCTCGCTCTTCCACGCTGCCCTGTAGCGGTGGCAGGGGGTAATAGGGCTGGGGTTGATGTCAGCTTATAATGCCAGCTGACATCAAGCCCAGGTTAGTAATGGAGAGGCGTCTATAAGACACCCCCATTACTAACCCCATAGTCAAAGTTAAAAAAAACACAAACACCCAGAATAAAGTCCTTTAATTGAAATAAAGACACAAATCTTTATTGTTCTAAATTAAACCATACTTACCATCACGCCCATTCCAGCTGAAGCCAACGATCTGCAATAAAAGTAAAATAATAAAGCAACCTCATCCTTACCTCTCCATGGTTCCCAGGACGGGTCCAGCTCTGCTACATCGAGATGACAGGCTGGACCGCAGCAGAAAGCTGCCATCCAGCTTGTCATCCCGCAGACACTGAGAAGCGCAGGCATGCTTGCGCTCCTCAGTGTCTGACTGTGACGGCATCCAGATGAGCCGACAATGAACTCAGCTCACCTCCTGGACGTCCGTCACTGACAGCGTGGGAAACTTCTACTGCGCATGCGGGGAGCAGGAGAATTTTCCCACGCTGTCAGTGACGTGCATGAGGTGAGCCGAGTTCATTGGACATGATCTCGGCTCATCTGGATGCCGTCACAGTCAGACACTGAGGAGCACAAGCATGCCTGCGCTTCTCAGTGTCTGCCGCATGGCAAGCTGAACGGCAGCGTTCTGCTGCGGTGCAGCCTGTCATGTGAATGTAGCAGAGCTGGACCGGTCCTGGGAACCATGGAGAGGTAAGGATGAGGTTGCTTTATTATTTTACTTTTATTGCAGGAGATCGTTGGCTTCAGCTGGAATGGGCGTGACTGTAAGTATGGTTTAATTTAGAACATTAAAAAATTGTGTCTTTATTTCAATTAAAGGACTTTATTCTGGGTGTTGTGTTTTTTTTAATTACTTTACTAGAAATTCATGGTGGTCATGTCTAATATTGGCGTGACCCCATGAATTTCGGGCTTAGGGCCAGCTGATAATGCCAAGCTGGCCCTAACCCCTTTATTACCCAGTGAGCCACCGCACCAGGGCCCTGGATGAGTTGGGTACAGCGCCAGAAGATGGCGCTTCTATGAACGCGCCATTTTCCGGGGTGGCTGCGGACTGCAATTTGCAGCGGGGGGGGCCCAGAAAGCTTGGGTCTCCCTGCGCTGCAGATTCCAGCCCCCAGCTGCCTAGTTGTACCTGGCTGGACACAAAAATAGGGCGAAGCCCCACGTATTTTTTTTTTTAATTATTTCATGAAATAATTTAAAAAAAAAGGGCTTCCCTATATTGTTGTGTCCGGCCAGGTACAAATAGGCAGCTGGTGGTTGGGTGCAGCCCGTTCCTGCCTGCTGTACCTGGCTGGACACAAAAATATGGCGAAGCCCCACGTCAACATTTTTGGGAAAAATTAATTACAAAATTAATAATTTAGGGACTGCATCTTTATTAACCCCTCAATTGTCATTTAGTGTTAAAATAAAGGATTTTTTAAAAAGAAAATTGGCGTGGGATCCACCATCATTATAGTCTCTAGCGGAGGTTAAGCAGACGGCTGGGGCAGATGTTTGAAGTCTGGGAAGAGGGTAATACCCACGGAGCTTCCCAGGCTACTAATATCAGCCCCCAGCTGAATACCTAGCCTTTACTAGCTATTAGAATGGGGGACCCCCCCAAAAAATGACGTGGGGTCCCCCCTATTTTAATATGTTTATGAGTGACAGTTTTCCTGCTATATACCTGCATGTCATAAGAATTTAAATTAAAAAAGGACCATGTTAAATTCAAATCTGTTTTTTTTAAATTTTTACCGGTGTTTGGTATGCGTTGGAAAAGGGGTAGTCTTATACGGTGAATATATCCTAAACTCTATATTTTAACAGGAAAGTAGGGGGGTCGTCTTATACACCAGGTCGTCTTATACGCCGGAATATACGGTACATTTAAAAATTTAAAACTTTACATATTCCTTTAGAAAAAGTGTGTGTACTCGCGTCACCAAGAGATATATTAACAATTGTAAAAAAGTAAATGAGAATTATATAAAATTAAAACATCTTCCACATGTAGTGCATGATATAAAAATGGTAGTAAAAATTGTATATATAATGATTCGAACCTGCTATTTATTACTGCTCTGCACCATAAGTAGACATCGCCCTTGATCAGTACCTTTAGACCAGGGGTCTCAAACACGCGGCCCCTCCGGCTCCTTCATGTGGCCCACAGGCACATAGACCCCGTAACTATCGCGGCTCCCAACATCAGCCGCCGACATCAGTGCTGTAGTGCAGTGTATTGCCGCGCAGAGACCGGCTCTCTGCACAGCAATATCAGTGCCAGCCGCCGGCCTATCAGAGGCCAGCGGCTGACATCTGCGCATGGCAGTGACGTCATACGCCGCTGCGCTGGGACTCAGATGTCAGCTGCTGGCCTCTGATAGGCCGGCGGCTGGCACTGATTTTGCTTGGCAGAGAGTCGGTCTCTGCGCGGCAATACTTCACTACAGCGCTGATGACGTCGGCTGCTGGACGGGGCCGCGATCATCAAGGGGTCTATTGTGCCTGTGGGCCACAAATGCAGAAAGAACACCAAGGGAACGGAGGACAGGTGAGAAGAATCTTTTTTTTTTTTTTTTTTTTCTGTCATGTCTATGTGAAATACTGCACAGGGGACCTGTGCGCAGTATGGGAGAACCTGTGCTGTGCGCAGTATGGGAGGGGTAACCTGTGCGCAGTATGGGAGGGGGTACCTGTGTGCAGTATGGGAGGGGGTACCTGTGTGCAGTATGGGAGGGGGTACCTATGCGCAGTATGGGAGGGGGTACCTGTGTGCAGTATGGGAGGGGATACCTGTGCGCAGTATGGGGGGGAGGAAATCACCTGTACGCCGTATGGGGGAGAGGAAATCACCTGTGTGCAGTATGGGGGGGGGACACCTGTGCGCAGTATGGGGGGGAGACCTGTGCTTAGTATGGGAGGGGGAGCCTGTGCGCAGTATGGGGGGGGGGGGGGAAACACCTGTGCGCAGTATGGGGGGGGAGACCTGTGCTTAGTATGGGAGGGGGAGCCTGTGCGCAGTATGGGGGGGGGGGGAACACCTGTGCGCAGTATGGGGTGGGAAACACCTGTGCACAGTATGGGGGGGGAGAACCTGTGCTCAGTATGGGGGGGGGGGGAATCTGTGCGCCTTATGGGGGGGAAATTAATCATTAAATGATCCGGTTCTTAGAGAAATCTTACCAAATAAACCCTCCATCATTTACAGAAGGGCACCTACCCTCTGGAACATTTTAGCTCCCAGCAGAATTCACTCCTCCCATATAGCGAGAAATGATGAAACGAACCAAAAGAAAAAAACTATTACCAAATGTGGGAAAAGGAAATGTATGTGCTGTATAAACATCACACATGGGGCCGACACTTTTATCTCATCATCAACTGGGGAAGTTTTTAAAGTTAACTGTAATATGTCCTGAGACACTTACTTTATAATATACCTAATAGAATGCCCGTGTAGCAAACAATACATAGGTAGAACCACACAACCACTTCACAAGAGGATGAATTCCCACAGGCATCTCAAGCATGGGTTATCCCTACATATGGCCCACCAACACAACAAGGATTTTAGAAGCTTGAAAATCATGCCAATAGAACTCATTTTGGGTACTACTCCTAATAGAATCCAAAGTCTAAACAGAAAGGAGATTTACTGGATATACAAACTGCTAGGTTGTTACATCGCAGCTCCTTCCATCACCACTTGTCTCACATCCAATTTTTCCAAGTTTTTCCAGCTTGCTCCCATCCTGTACCCTCTAAAAGAACATCCGATGAGTCTATATATTAAGTGGTTCTCCTACAACAGGGGTCCTCAAACTTTTTAAACAGGGGGCCAGTTCACGGTCCCTCAGATCATTGGAGGGCCGGAATATAGTTTTTAAAAAACTATGAACAAATTACTATGCACACTGCACATATCTTATTTTGTAGTAAAAAAAAACAATACAGGAACAAATACAATATTTAAAATGAAGAACAAGTAAAGTTAAATCAACCGGTATTTCAATAGGTAGGTAACTGTACCCAATAGGCAGCATAGGTCCTCAATAGGCAGGTAAATGTCCCCAATAGGCAGCATAGGTCCTCAATAGGCAGGTAAATATCCCCAATAGGCAGCATAGGTCCCCAATAGGCAGGTAAATGTACCCAATAGGAAGCATAGGTCCCCAATAGGCAGGTAAATGTACTCAATAGGCAACATAGGTCCCCAATAGGCAGGTAAATGTTCCCCATAGGCAGCATAGGTCCCCAATAGACAGGTAAATATCCCCAATAGGCAGGTAAATGTCCCCAATAGGCAGGTAAATGTTCCCAATAGGCAGCATCGGTACATTTACCTGCCTATTGGGGACCTATGCTGCCTATTGGGGACCTATGCTGCCTATTGGGGACATTTACCTGCCTATTGGGGACATTTACCTGCCTATTTGGGACATTTACGTGCCTATTGGGGACCTATGCTGCCTATTGAGTACATTTACCTGCCTATTGGGGACATTTACCTGCCTATTGGGGACATTTACCTGCCTATTGGGGACCTATGCTGCCTATTGAGTACATTTACCTTCCTATTGGGGACCTATGCTGCCTATTGGGTGCATTTACCTGCCTATTGGGGACCTAATAGGCAGCATAGGTCCCCAGTAGGCAGGTAAATGTACTCAATAGGCAGCATAGGTCCCCAATAGGCAGGTAAATGTTCCCAATAGGCAGGTAAATGTTCCCAATAGGCAGGTAAATGTCCCCAATAGGAAGGTAAATGTCCCAAATAGGCAGGTAAATGTCCCAAATAGGCAGCATAGGTCCCCAATAGGCAGGTAAATATCCCCAATAGGCAAGTAAATGTCCCCAATAGGCAGGTAAATGTCCCCAATAGGCAGCATAGGTCCTCAATAGGCAGGCTGTTTCCCCCTTATAATGCCCTATGCAGGCTGTTCCCCCCTTATTATGCCCCATGCAGGATTTCCCTTTCTCCCACCATATAATGCCCCGTGCAAGATATCACTCCCCTGTCTTTATAATGCCCCATTCAGGATGTCACCCCCCCATATAATGCCCCATTCAGGATGTCACCCCCCCCCCATATAATGACACATGCAGGATATCACTCCCCTGTCTTTATAATGCCCCATTCAGGATGTCACCCCCCCCCATATAATGCCCCATTCAGGATGTCACCCCCCCCCCATATAATGACACATGCAGGATATCACTCCCCTGTCTTTATAATGCCCCATTCAGGATGTCACCCCCCCATATAATGCCCCATGCTGGATGTCACCCCCCATATAATGCCCCATTCAGGATGTCACCCCCCCATATAATGCCCCATGCTGAATGTCACCCCCCCCATATTATGCCCCATGCAGCATGTCACACACCCCCCATATAATGCCCCATTCAGGATGTCACCCCCCCCCCATATAATGCCCCATTCAGGATGTCACCTCCCCCCCATATAATGCCCCATTCAGGATGTCACCCCCCCCCCCCAAATAATGCCACATGC
This sequence comes from Phyllobates terribilis, assembly GCF_046119375.1. NCBI lineage: Eukaryota > Metazoa > Chordata > Amphibia > Anura > Dendrobatidae > Phyllobates > Phyllobates terribilis. Next base: position 9,412,526 of record NW_027362761.1, on the reverse strand, counting down.
AGGATGTCACCCCTAATTTTATGTCCCATGCCTCCATACATTAAAAAAAAGAAAAAATCCAATACTCACCTCCCTCCTTGCCTGCTGCCGCTGCTCAGTTCCGGACTCCAGCGTCTTCGGCGTTGTCTCTCTCTGCGCTGCCTGTGACGGCTCAGGGGAGGGCGCGGTGGAAAGACGTCACCGCACCCTCTGACCTGAGACGTCACAGGGAGCGCAGACCAGGAAGACAGCGGATCTGCGGAGGCACGGGGAGAGAAGTATCGGGCTGCCGGGGCTCTGAGAAAGCGGGGGGAAAGGCGGGCGCTGACACCGCTCTCCTCTGCTCACAGCCCGGCGGGCCGGATAGAAGTCCTCCGCGGGCCGCATGTGGCCCGCGGGCCGTAGTTTGAGGACCCCTGTCCTACAACAACCACAATATACCAGTGCGGGCACAGGCATTCCTCCTGCACACGACTGCAATACACCAGTGCGGTCCCCGGCAATCAAGAACATGGAATACATCAACCTATGTCAATTCATTTTTTTCACCTGTTTGGACATCCCCCTCTGACTCATTAAAAGCTTTAAACCAATAACCCAAGATTACATTGCACTACACGATGTACACGGTGTTACTCATCCATTTATTCAATTTACTCACATGATCAACTAATGATCAATCATTTACAGAAATATGATATATAAACATAGGTCTTAGTAGTGATATGGAATATAATCTTATTCTATTTCTATGATATGGGCATGGACCATGGTCCCAGTAAAATCGTTGGTACAAACATAGGTTTTATTAGTGACATGGAGTGTATTCTTATTCTATCTTAATGATAGAGATATGGGCAATGGTTGATGCATATGCATACATTTGTCAGTGTTTCACTAAAAATATCTTTTTACAACCATGTCTCCTCTGCAAGAACCATCATATAATTGTATCTCTCTAAAAAGGTTACTTAAAAAACGTCTACCAACTATCAAACATTTCCATGGTCTAGATCAGGGGTCTCAAACACGCTTCCCCTCCAGCTGCTTCATGCGGCCCGCAGACACCATAGACCCCGATCGTGACCCGGTCCAGGAGCCGCCGACATCAGCGCTGTAGTGCAGTGTATTGCCGCGCAGAGACCGGCTCTCTGCACAGCAATATCAGTGCCAGCCGCCGGCCTATTAGAGGCCAGCAGCTGACACTGCACTACAGCGCTGATGTCGGCAGCTCCTGGACCGGGCCCCGATTGTCAAGGGGTCTATGGTGCCTGCTGGCTGCAAGTGCAGAAGAACGCCGAGGGAACGGAGGACAGGTGAGAAGAATCTTTTTTTTTTTTTTTCTCTGTTATGTGCACTATGGGCACCAGGATGAGCACATATGGGCATAAGGATGGGGACATATGGGCACCTGGATGAGGACATATGGGCACCTGGATGGGGGCATATGGGCACCTGGATGAGGACATATGGGCACCTGGATGGGGACATTCCTACAATATGGGGACCTGGATGGGGGACGTTATGACAAGATGAGGACCAGGATGAGGCATTACTACAAGATGAGGACCAGGCTAGGGCATTACTACAAGATGAGGACCAGGATGGGGCATTACTACAAGATGAGGACCAGGATGGGGCATTACTACAAGATGGGGACCAGGCTGGGGCATTACTACAAAATGTGGACCAGGCTGGGGCATTACTACAAGATGAGGACCAGGCTGGGGCATTACTACAAGATGAGGACCAGGATGGGGCATTACTGCAAGATGAGGACCAGGATGGGGCATTACTACAAGATGAGGACCAGGAGGGGGCATTACTACAAGATGAGGACCAGGATGGGGCATTACTACAAGATGAGGACCAGGATGGGGCATTACTACAAGATGGGGACCAGGATGGAGCATTACTACAAGATGAGGACCAGGATGGGGCATTACTAAAAGATGGGGACCAGGATCGGGCATTACTACAAGATGAGGACCAGGATGGGGCATTACTACAAGATGAGGACCAGGATGGGGCATTACTACAAGATGAGGACCAGGATGGGGCATTACTACAAGATGAGGACCAGGATGGGGCATTACTACAAGATGAGGACCAGGATGGTGCATTACTACAAGATAAGGACCAGTTCAAAAGGTGTATAGAAAAAAACTGGTATCACTAAAAATGTCACTTTTATCATGCAAAGAATGCGGCCCCCCAAATTCAATTTTTTTCCCGTGTGCCCAGCTGAGTTTGAGACCCCTGGTATAGAGGTACTGACCAAGGGCGATGTCTACTTATGGTGCAGAGCAGTAATAAATAGCAGGTTCGAATCATTATATATACAATTTTTACTACCATTTTTATATCATGCACTACATGTGGAAGATGTTTTAATTTTATATAATTCTCATTTACTTTTTTACAATTGTTAATATATCTCTTGGTGACGCGAGTACACACACTTTTTCTAAAGGAATATGTAAAGTTTTAAATTTTTAGATGTAAACGGTTGCTGGTGCTTTGGTGCCATTTTTTTTCACTGTCCATGTGTATATATGTTCCCTGCTGTTAACACCGTATAAGCTATACACTTGATGAAGTGGAAGGGACGTCCACGAAACGAGTCTGTTTTTAGCTCTGTTAAAAGAATAAATCCACAACACAAGTACTGGATTCTGTATCATCTTTACTAATGGAGGAGAGCGGAACTACCCACACCTTTTATCTTTTCATCATATTTTTTAAACATATTATAGTATACTGAATACTGTGGAACTATACCTTTTATAAGATTTATTTATTCATATATGATTTTTTATGTTTAATATCTGTTGAGCCATGCTCCATTTAAGTCCTTTGTGATAGAATATTCATTCTTTTGTATTTGAACTAATTTGGTGTATTGGAGTTACTGTAACATGTACTCCCTTGGTCTGGTTATAACTTCGCTTCTTTTTTGTTCTCTGTTTTTATCATATTTTTAAAAGAATTTTGATTAATAAAATGTATTACATTTTAATTTTGGCTACATATTCCTATTTTGCTATGTAGGGTACAGAGTTGGAATACAACAAAGGAAAGATGACTTTTATGTACCACTTGTTTCATAACTTTGTTTTGCTCTGTGAATTTGAATGGTGTATACTGCATCATGGCTGAGCTGCTGTTCCCCTTACACACTCACACTTTACAGTAATGGTACCAACAGTTGGAGCAGATCTAACAGAGCATAAATTTTACAAAACGAACTAATGGCAGAAGTTACATTTTGTGATAGTTCCACATTTAATGCAACCAAGCTGTTTATAATGACCTGTTTTTGTCTATGAAGACTACATGGGTTGCATGCTTTATTGTATGCCCCTGCTGGTGTGGCTGAAACGCGTACGCCTAGTAATGAGAAACTTGTCCATATTCTCTTGGCTACATACTGTAGTATATTTGATGTCAATTAGTTTTTAAAACTTATCACATTTTTTTTTTTCTCATCTTAAGTTTAGATCGATGTTTTTTTTTTTTTTTATCCACTAGGTCATATGAAGATGTAATTGCTTGAACAATAGACAGCAGACATGGAGGACTTTATTATGTCCACGACTGTTATGACTTTCCTTAAAGGGGTTGTGCACAAACAAAAGTATAAATTAATCACCAGATCTTGGAATAAAAATAAACTCCACAATTAGATGTGTTTAAATTAAACTGTTCCTGTCCCGAGATAATCTTATAAATGTGCCCCTGTGTAATGGCGGTGTCTGGTTGTGCAGGGACAGGTCAGATATTCCACAGTTAATGGGCATGGGGAAGAAGATCACAGCCGATTCTTTCTTTAACCCCTTTACCCCCGAGGGTGGTTTGCACGTTAATGACCGGGCCAATTTTTACAATTCTGACCACTGTCATTTTATGAGGTAATTACTCTGGAACGCTTCAACGGATCCTGCTAATTCTGAGATTGTTTTTTCGTGACATATTGTACTTCAGGATATTGGTAAAATTTCTTTGATATCACTTGCGTTTATTTGTGAAAAAAATCGGAAATTTGGCGAAAATTTTGAAAATGTCGCAATTTTCAAAATTTTAATTTTTATGCCCTTAAATCAGAGAGATATGTCACACAAAAGAGTTAATAAATAACATTTCCCACATGTCTACTTTACAGCACAGTTTTGGAACCAACATTTTTTTTCAGTAGGGAGCTATAAGGGTTAAAAGTTAACCAGCGATTTCTCATTTTTACAACAAAATTTACAAAACCATTTTTTTAGAGACCACATCTTATTTGAAGTCACTTTGAGGGGCCTTTATGACAGAAAATACCCAAAAGTGACACCATTCTAAAAACTGCACCCCTCAAGGTGCTCAAAACCACATTCAAGAAGTTTATTAACCCTTCAGATGCTTTACAGGAATTTTTGGAATGTGGAAGAAAAAAATTAACATTTACATTTTTTCACAAAAATGTTACTTTAGACCCAATTTTTTTTATTTTCGCAGGGGTAACAGGAAAAAATGGACGCCAAAATTTCTCGTGCAATTTCTCCTGAGCATGCTGATACCCCATATGTGGGGGAAAACCACTGCTTGGGCGCACGGCAAGGTTCGGAAGGAAAGAAGCACCATTTGACTTTTTGAATGTAAAATTTGCTTGAATAATTAGCGGACGCCATGTTGCATTTGGGGAGTCCCTGAGGTGCCTAAATAGTGGGAACCACCCCCCCCCCCACACACACACTCCCAGTGACTCCATTTTGGAAACTACACCCCTCCAGGATTTTATCAAGGAGTATAGAGAACATTTTGAACCCAGAAGTACGACAGAATTTGATAACATTAAGTCATCATATTGAATAAGTTGTCATTAGTCTTGAGTGCAAATGCTCGCTACTTGAGTTTGCATCGGTTACTCGGGTATGCACCAAGTATCGCGGGTGCTCAAGTGACATGCTCGAGTCCCCGCCCCGCATGTTTCACGGTTATTAGACACCCAAAAAAACATGCGGGGATCGCTTGTGCATGGCAGGCAATCCCCGAGAGTTTTTTTTGGCCGCAAAGCCTATGGGGCGGAGACTCGAGCATGTCACTCGAGCTCCCACTATACTCTGTGCATACCCGAGTACCTGATGCAAACTCAAGTAGCGAGACTTGCGCTCAACATTAGTCGCCATATCGGCGTCATTTTTTTTTTTTACTTCTGAAAAAACCCGAACCCTAACCTTAGCCCAACCCATGCCCAACCCTAGCCCAACCCTAACCCTAGCCCAATCCTAACCCTAGCACAACCCTAACCCTAAAGCTTATTTTTTATGCCGTTCCTCGTGCGGTATAAGTGATTACATGTCTTTATTCTTCTGGTCGGTGCAATTACAGCGATGCCAGATTCATATTGGGTTTTTATGATTGACAGCTGTCACACACTAAAAAAACATTTTTTTTGTAAAATCTAGTTTTTGTAACGCCATATTTTGAGAGCTATAATTTTTCCATATTTCGGCCGACAGTCATGTGATGGCTTGTTTTTTGCGGGAGAAGTTGACGTTTTTATTGGTGCCATTTTCGGGCACGTGACATTTTTTGATCGCTTTCTATTCTGATTTTTAGAAGGCTGAATAAACAAAAAACAACAATTTAAGAATTGGTTTTTTTTTTATGCCATATTGCGTGTGGTAAAATTGATAAGGTAGCTTTATTCTTTGGGTTAGTACGTTTACAGCGGTACCGCATTTATATTTTGTTTTTTATATTTTGGCGCTTTTACACAATAAAAATTATTTTATAGAAAAAAGAATCGTTTTTGCATCGCTTTATTCTGAGAGCTTTAACTTTTTATTTTTCGGCTGATGGAGCTGTATGGCAGCTTGTTTTTTTGCGGGACAAGATGACGTTTTCAGCTGTACCATTTTTATTTACATTCGTCTTTTTGATCGCGTTTTATTCCATTTTTTTGTTTGGCGGTATGATGATAAAGCATCGTTTTATGTTTCATTTTTTATTTATTTATTTATTTTTTACCGTGTTCACTAAAGGGGTTAACTAGCAGAACAGTTTTAGAGGTCAGGTCGTTCCGGATGCGGCGATACCAAATATGTGTACTTTCATTGTTTGTTTTTTTTCCATAAGATTATTTATTTATGGGTACAATATATATATTTTTTTTGATTATTTTTTTCATTTATTTTTAATATTTTTACAATTTTTTTTAATATATTTTTTTTCACTTTCTGATATTTATATTACTTTTGCACATTGTCCCACTATGGGACTTTCACTTTTTGCAGCCTGATCGACTGTATAGCACAGGAATGCAGCACCATCCCTGTGCTATGCAGCCTGTCAGCGCTGCACAGGGAGAAGTTACTTTGGTCGCGCACTGTGCATGACCAAAGCAACTTCCTGCCTCCTGGTGACCCCGATGTTGTCATGATGACATCGGGTCACCATGGCAACATCCAGGACAGGACTCAGACGCCGCGGGACGCCGGAAGAGAAGGTAAGTATTGCGCTTACCTCCTCTTGCTATCCGAATGCTGCGATGTATTTCGATCGCAGCATTTCGGAGGTTAATGTGCGGGGAGCGGTGCGGGACCGCTCCCTGCACATAGCAACAGTTGTCAGCTGTAACCATCAGCTGACACCGGGGGCGATCTCGCTTGTGTGAGGACAAAATCGCCATGGCGTACTAATACGTATCAGGCCCATAAGGCCCAGGGCACAGATACGTATTAGTACGCCCTGAGCCAGAAAGGGGTTAAGGTAAAATATTGTTTAAAAACAGTAAGTGAAATGTTTTACCTCATAGAAAGAATCGGCTCTTATCCCATGCTGCAATGTCAGAAAATTCTATTTTGCGTCCTCCCCTGCCCAGGAGATGTGGTATGATCAGACCACGTTCCTGCACGGTCAGATACAGCCATACACAGTACACAGCAGGGGCACATTTATAAGATCATCTCAGCACAGGAACATTTTATTTAAACACATACAATTGTGGTTATTATTATTCCAAGATGTGTTGATTAAAATGAACTTTTGTTTGTGCCACAACCTCTTTAAGTACACTGCAGTCACATTGTGTGGGGGGCCATTGGGGTGATAGAAGCCTACCCTTCTTGTTACAGGACAGGTTAAGCTTCCTAGTCTACACCATACATGCGCATGTGACCTGTGATAAACAGTGGTGTGAAAAAGTGTTTGCCCCCTTCCTGATATCTTACTCTTTTGCATGTTTGTCACACTTTAATATTTAAATTTGTTTTGTGATCTGACATACTTGACAAAGATAACACAAGTAAACACAAAATATAGTCTTTATTATTAAGGGTTAAAAAATATAAGCCTACAGGGACCAGTGTGAACAAGTGATCTCCCCACCCTCCCCTCTTTAAAACATAAATTGCATGTGGTTTATCACATCTTTGGGAAGCAGATTTCAATTTCCTTAGCCACACACAGGCCTGATTACTGCCACACCTGTTCTCAATCAAGAAATCACTTAAATATGACCTGCCAGACAAAGTGAAGTAGACCAAAATATCCTCAAAAGCTAGAAATCATGCTGTGATCCAAAGACATTTAGGAACAAATGAGAAGCTAAGTAATTTAGATCTGTAAGTCTGGAAAATGTTATAAAGACATTTATAAAACTTTGGGACTCCAGCGAACCACAGTGAGAGACATTATTTGCAAATCGCGAAAATATGGAACTGTTGTGAACCTTCCCAGGAGTGGCCGGCCAACTAAAATTACCCCAAGAGCGCAGCGACGATGCATTCAAGAGGTCACAAAAGACCACACAACAACATCCAAAGAACTGCAGGCCTCACTTGCCTCTGTTAAGGTGCATGTTCATGACTCTACCGTAAGAAAGAGACTGGGCAAAAATGGCATGCATAACAGAGTTCCAAGATAAAAACCACTGCTGAGCCAAAAGAACATAAAGGCTTGTCTCCGTTTTGCCAGAAAACATCTTGATGATCACCAAGACTTTTGGGAGAATACTCTGTGGACTGACCAGACAAAAGTTTAACTTTTTGGAAGGTGTATCTCCCATCTGGCGTAGAAGTAACGCACCATTTAAGAAAAGGAACATACCAACAGTAAAATATATTGGTGGTAGTGTGGTGGTCTAGGTCTGTTTTGCTGCTTCAGGACCTGGAAGACTTGCTGTGGTTAATGGACCATGAATTCTGCTATCTCCCAAAAAATCTTGAAGGAGAATGTCCGCCATCTATTCGTGATCTTAAGCTGAAGCGCACTTGGGTTATGCAGCAGGACAATGATCCAAAACATACCAGCAAGTCCACCTCTGAATGACTTAGGAAAAAGAAAATTAAGACTTTGGAGTGGCCTAATCAAAGTCCTGACCTTAATATGATTGAAATGCTGTGACATGACCTTAAAAAGGCGGTTCATGCTCGGAATCCCTCCAGTGTGGCTGAATTACAACAGTTTTGCAAAGATGAGTGGGCCAGAATTCCTTCAGAGAGTTGCAAATGATTGATTGCAGGTGTTGCTACTAAGGGCGGCCCAACCAGTTATTAGGTTTAAATGGCAATCACTTTTTCACACAGGGCCCTGTAGGTTTGGATTTATTTTTCCCTTAATAATAAAGACCTTCATTTAACCCCTTAGTGACAGAGCCTATTTTAATCTTAAAGTGGTATTCCCATCTCCAAGATCCTATCCCAATATGTAGTAGGTGTAATAATTATAATAATAATAGCAAATACCTCCAATTAGAAATGTAGTATATTTTTTCTGATTCGCTATCTCTTTCCTCATGTGCAGGCATTGCAGGACCTTAGGTATCCATGGTTACGTCCACTGAAAGTCACAGTTAGTCAGCTAGTTGCTAGTAGTTGTAACCATGGATACCTAAGGTCCTGCGATGCCCTTACATGAGGTAAGAGACATAGCGAATCAAAAATACTATACTACATTTCTAATTGGAGATATTTGCTAATATTATTATTATTATTACACCTACTACATATTGGGATAGGATCTTGGAGATGGGAATATCCCTTTAATGGCCAGGCCAATTTTTTTAAATCTGTGTCAATTCATGTGGTAATTACTGTGGAACTCTTCAACTGATCTCAGTGATTTTTTTTTTTGTGTGACATATTGTACTCCATCGTAGTAGTAAAATTTGTTCAATGTGACTTGCGTTTATTTGTGAAAATATTGAAAATGCCGCAATTTTTATACTTTTAATTCATATGCCCTTAAACCAGCGAGTTATGTCACACAAAATCATTAATAAATAACATTTCCCACATGTCTAATTTACATCTGCGTAATTTTTGAAACATATATATATATATATATATATATTTAGGAAGTTAAAAGGGTTAAAAGTTGATCAGCAATTTTTCCTACAAAACTATTTTTTTTAGGGACCAAGTGACTTTGTGGGGACTATGACAGAAAATACCCAAAAGTGACACCATTCTAAAAACTGCACCCCTTAAAGTCCTCAAAACCACATTCATGAAGTTTTATTAACCCTTCAGGTGCTTCACATGATCTGAAGCAATGTGTAAATTAATATTTTACTTTTTTTTCACAGAAATTTTATTGTAGCCCCAATATTTTTATTTTCACAAGGGTAACAGGATAACATGGACCCAACAATTTGTTGTGCAACTTATCCTGAGTATGCCGATGCCCCATATGTGGTGGAAAACTATTTTTTTACCGCATGACAGGGCTCGGAACAGAAGGAACACCATTTGACTTTTTTAACACAAAAATGTCTGGAAGTTAGAATGATGCCATGTTGCATTTTGAGAGCCTGTGATGTGCCTAAGCAGTGAAAATCCCCAACAAATGACCCCATCTTGTAAACTACACCCCTCAAGAAATGTGTCTAGATGTGTGGTGAACACTTTGAACCCCCAGGTGATTTACAGACGTTTATAACATAGATGTTATGATCTGCAACATGTACTAAAGAAAGATAGGGGAAAGCTGTCCCTACAGTAAGACTAAGCTGAATCCCTACGATGTAGCGGGCTGCCTGTTCCTAGTGAACAGACCCTCCTTAGTCCTCGACTAGTCTGAACGAAGACCTATAGAATTAAGGGAGGGGTCCCTAAAAGTACTAAGGACTGGGACAAAAATGGGACACCTCCTAAACAGAAGTTGTTGCAGAACACAAAAAGACAAACTGACAACAATGTACTAGAGGTCCCAGAGGACCAAGCGAACTTGACAGAGAAAGGCACAGAAGCACCAGGCTAGAGAAACAGTCAAACACTGAAGTCCAGCACAACCAGAAGGACGGAGCTGGAATATAAAGGCAGATGGTCACGTGACCGCAAAACACAAGATAGAAAAACCAAACAGGAGGGTTCTAACAGTACCCCCTCTTTTATGAGGATCCTTCGGATCCTCCAGGCCTATCCGGAAACCTCCTGTGGAAAGCTTTAACAAGCCTAGGAGCAGAGACATCATCCGTCCTTACCCAGGAGTTGTCTTCGGGACCAAAACCCTTCCAGGAGACAAGATACTGTAATCTCCCTCTATGCCATCTAGAATTCAAGATACGAGAGATTTCATATTCGCCGTCTTCCACCACAGGGGGAACTGTGACAGTGGCGTCCCTATCAGATACGTCAGCCTTTTTCAACAAGGAAACATGAAACACAGGATTAATATTCCAGGAAGTAGGGACATCCAACCTAACAGCAGACGGGTAAACAACCTGAAGCACTTTAAATGGACCCACAAACTTAGGACCCAGTTTTTTAGAGGGAATCCTCGACCGCATGTTCTTCGAGGACAACCAAACCATGTCACAAAAAGCACGCCAAAAGCGAGCCACAAACTGAGGTCCTCTATCAGAAACAATATCCGTGGGAACGCCATGGAGCTTGACAATCTCCTTAACAAACGCCTTAGCGAGTGTCTTGGCTCAGGGCAACTTAATGAATGGAGCCAAATGACACATCTTACTAAAACGGTCCTCGACCACCCAGATGACAGTAAAACCCTCGGACACAGGAAGATCCGTAATAAAATCCATTGTGAGATGCGTCCAAATCGCACTAGGAACCTCCAGAGGGCGAAGCAACCCCGCAGCTGGAGTATGTGAAGCCTTTGACCTAGCACACACAGTACACTGACACACCTACTTGATGACTTCCTTCTGCCATCCAGGCCACCAAAAACTGCGACTGATAAGTCTCTTAGTCTCCGAAATTCCTGGATGACCTGCCAACCGAGACTCATGACACTCCACAAACAAATCTCTCCTAAAGGCTCTAGGCACGAACAACCTCCCATGGGGAGTGTTAGATGGAGCATAATCTTGAGCTTTCAGAATCCCATTCTCCAAAACGGAGTCCAAAGCCGCCACCACAACTCTCAACTTACAACTTTCTTACTAAAGGTCTCAGAGGACCAAGCAAACTTGACAGAGAAAGGCACAGAAGCACCAGGCTTGAGAAACAGTCAAACACTGAAGTCCAGCACAACCAGAAGGGCGGAGCTTGAATTTAAAGGCAGATGGTCACGTGACCGCAAAACACAAGATAGAAAAAACAAACAGGAGGGTTCTAACAATAGAGCCGTGAAAATAAAAAATCACATTTTTCCTATGATTTACTTTTAGCCCCATTTTTAGATTTTCACAAGTGTAACCGGAGAAAATGGACCCAATAATTTGTTGTGCAATTTCTCCTGAGTACGGCGATACCTCAAATATGGGAGGAAACTATTGTTTGGGCGCATCTCAGGGCTCTGAAAGGAAGGAGTGACGTTTTGGAATGCAGACTTTGATGAAATTGTCTGATGAGCCTAAACAGTGGAAACCCCCCACAAGTGACCTCATTTTGGAAACTACACTCCTCAAGGATTTTATCCTGGGGTATAATGAGCATTTTGAAAACTGAAATACTACACAGAATTTGATAACATTAGGTTGCATATGAAAAATTTTCATTTTTTTCACAAAAATATTTTTAGCACCAAATTTGTAATTTTCCCTATAGATAATAGGTAAAAATGGACCCATAATTTGTTACGCAATTCCTCCCCAATGCGGTGCTGCCCCACATTTATTACTATGTACAAATATATGAGGGGACGGTACAAAAGACCTTTCTACTGATCTTTTTACTCTGAGACCTGAGACGGGGACAAGGGGGCATCTTCTACGTCTAGAGGAAAGAAGGTTTAATCATAATCACAGACGCAGATTCTTTACTGTAAGAGCAGTGAGACTATGGAACTCTCTGCCGCATGATGTTGTAATGAGTGATTCACTACTAAACTTTAAGAAGGGCCTGGATGCATTTCTTGAAAAGTATAATATTACAGGTTATATATACTAGATTCCTTGATAGGGTGTTGATCCAGGGAACTAGTCTGATTGTCGTATGGAGTCAGGAAGGAATTTTTTTCCCCAATGTAGAGCTTAGTGTTTGCCACATGGTTTTTTTTTTTGCCTTCCTCTGGATCAACATGTTAGGTTATGGGTTGAGCTAGATGGACATAGTTTTTAAGGTTGAAGGAAGACTATGTTACTATGTATATTACATGTCGTCAGAAATTACTGTTAAGCCACACATCCGGGCTGAGAAGGAAGGAACGCTATTTGGCTTTTGGAGTACAAATTTTGCTAATGCGGGTAACCTTTGCGGGGCCCCGAACCCCCAAAAGTGACCCCATTGTAAAAAATGCACCTCCCAATGAATTCACCTACGGCTGCAGTGACTATTTTGTAACATCCACTCCAGACTTTTTTTCTGGAGAATTGCAAATATGCCAGTTTAGTGCCCATACATTGTCCCGCCATACAGTTTAGTGGGTAGGGCCCTTATGCATTGGCCAGCTTGTGCTTTTGGCGACACACACCCCATAAAATGTTAAGTGCTGTCTCCCCACTACAATAATGCCAAACATGTGGCCATTTACTGCAGTTTAGGCACAGTGAGGCTCAGAAGGAGAGGGACAGTTGAATTTGGGAGCACAGAATTCACTGGATTTCATTTGAGGAGTCGGGAGCTGCGTCGCTTTCCCAGAGTCATTGTTCTACCAGTAACGTGGAACCCTCTATTGTTTCAGTGACACATGATGGACCTCAGTGGGGGTTAGTTTTGTGTGGCATAATTTAGGGTTTTATTGGTAACATTTTGGGGTACATAATAATTTTTGATCGCTTCCAGAATAATTAGGCTGGGATTACATTCTTGTTTTCTATGCTGAGCACTTACGTCGTGGTTTCCGTGTAAATCCCACAAAAGCGCGATTCAGAGAAAACCCCCAACGGAATCACTCACCATAATGAGGCAGATGGAGACACTTTGGCGTCTGCTCCGGTGGTCTCCATCTTTTTAGGCATGCACAGATCTGGGGGGGTTTTGGGGAACATACACGGAAATCCCCGACGTAAGCTCTCAGTGGAGAGGGCAGTATAAATGTGAGCCAAGCCTTATTTCGATTTTAGGGAGGTTGAATGAACAAATTCACAGCAGTACAATAACAGTTTTCATTTTTGCGCGGTTTACCGTGCGGTTTAAGTGATCAGGTGGATTTATTCTTCGGGTCGGTGCGATTACAGCAATACCAGATTTATATCAGGGTTTTTTGTAGGTTTTGCTGCTGTCAGACAGTAAAAATGCTTTTCTATAAAAAAAAAAAAATTTTGTTGCCATATTTTGAGAGCTGTAACTTTTTATTTTTATTTTTTGGCAAACAGCTGTATGAGGTCTTATTTCTCTAATAACCCCCCACGACAGCACACAGGAGGATGTAACCCCACCCTAATAGGGACAGGAAATACGAAGAGGTTTAAATAGCCCCTTCCACATCCTCCCTCCAGTGTTATTTCCTGTCCCTATCAGGGATGAAGAGGTCATCCCCGGTGTGCTGGGCCAGCGACAGGCACTGGGAGAAAGCTACTAGCCGGGCAGCGGAGGATCGAGCGGTCTTTACCTCTCCTCCTCAGGGCGCTGCTCCTTCTCCTCAGGATTCGGGACCCCCTCCTGCAGTCCGCGCTCTCGGGCAAGGTCTGCTGGATCTTCTGACCGGAGGCCTCTCTGAGCTCTCAGGTCCATCTTCTCCCCCTCTGGATGCGCGGGCGATGCCGTCTCCCGGATGTGGAGTGCACGCTGGAAGTGACGTAGGACGCTGGGCGGTGGATGATGACGTCTCTTCCGGCAGTTTGCGTTCCACTGTGAACCGCATCAACACTATTAAGCACCAACGCAGTCTCTACGAGTGTAGCTCGATCAATGGCTCGTTAGCTAGATCAACTGGAGGAACACCTAGTTTCAGGCACCCCCAGAGAAGACATCTTGGCATCCCTACCGCTTCTACAGAAGGCTACAGGGTTTTTAGCAGACGCCTCTGCAGAATCCGTGAGAGTGGCAGCAAGAGCATCTGGGCTATCAAACTCTGTAAGAAGGGCCCTAAATCCTGGAACGGCGACGTGGCATCAAAAATGAAGTTGTATTCCATCCCCTTTAAGGGGAAATACATGTTCGGGCCAGCCCTAGATGATCTTCTATAGAAGGTCTCAGACAAGAAGAAGGCCCTCCCGGAACCTAGGAATATGAGGAAGAGGCCTTTTCGTCCCTCCCAAGAGCAGACCCCTCAATATAGGGGTAAAGGCAAAACAGGACGATGTAGCTACCCAAAAGGTAGAGGAGGCAAAAATCTTTTTCTCTCCCAAAACCAACATCAGAACAGACCATGACGTCAGGACAGTCAAGGGCCGCATCTCGAATTTTCTCCCTCAGTGGAAAGAAATCTGCTCAGACCCATGGGTTCTGAGGGTTGTCGAGTTCGGAGTAAAAATAAAATTCATCATCAAGATCCCGTGAGACTACACCTAACTGCCTGGCTTCTGAATTCCTGATATTAAAAACAAGAGGCCTCTCAGAAAAAAGTCATCAAAACTCTCCAGAAGAGCAGGAAACCTGTAACGAACACCATTTACCATAAGATCTGGAAAACCTTCTTAAGGTGGTGTGCACCCACTCGCCCAGACCCTCCTAGGGCCGATGTGGCTCAGATTCTAGACTTTTTACAAGAAGGTCTGGACAAAGATCTCAGACCTAGTACTCTTAAGGTCCAGGTAGCGGCGTTAAGTTCATACTTCGATCAAAGACTAGCGGAACATCAGTGGGTGAGAAGATTTATGACCAGCCACCCGCATCCACCCTAGAGTAACAGACCTGGTTCCCCCCTGGGACCTTAACATTGTTCTGAAAGGATTAACCCTTCCACCCTTTGAGCCCTTATCAACCATAAGACTGGACATGCTGACCTGGAAAACGGCTTTCCTGGTGGCAATAACTACAGCCAGAAGAGTGTGTGAACTACAGGCCCTTTCGGTCAACGAACCCTACCTGAGAATCCTGGAAGATCGTCTAATTTTCCAACTTGACCCTTCATTTCTACCTAAGGTGGTCTCAAATTTCCACAGATCTCAGGAAATAATCCTTCCATCTTTTTGTGACAACCCAAAAGACAAAAAAGAGATGGAATTCCACACTCTGGACATTCGGAGAATAGTACTGCACTATCTTCAGGAAACAGAAGAAGGAAGGAAAGACAAGAACCTGTTTGTCCATACACAAGGTCCAAACAGAGGAAAGAAAGCCGCAAAATCCATAATTGCCAACTGGATTAAGAGGGCGATTACGGAGGCTTACCAGATCCAGGATCTCCCTCCTCCAGCAAAGCTCAAGGCCCATTCTACAAGGGCGATATCTGTCTCCTGGGCTGAAAAAGCCAACGCATCCATCGAACAGATTTGCAGAGCTGCCACATGGTCCTCAATTCATACTTTCTCCAAACACTACAGACTAGACCTAATGTCTGTTGGAGATTTAGCCTTCGGAAGGAAGGTCCTTCAGGCTATTGTCCCTCCCTAGTATATCTTTGGTATACCTCCTGTGTGCTGTCGTGGGGGGTTATTAGAGAAAATAGAATTAGACTTACCGGTAATTCGGTTTCTAATAACCCACCATGACAGCACGGGTAATTCCCTCCCCCTCGCTTATTATTTCTACGACAGCTTGATCAGTAGAAATAAAAATTAATTTGAATCATCTATACTCTTGTGGTCCTTTGCAATAACACTGGAGGGAGGATGTGGGAGGGGCTATTTAAACCTCTTCGTATTTCCTGTCCCTATTAGGGTGGGGTGACATCCTCCTGTGTGCTGTCGTGGTGGGTTATTAGAAACCGAATTACAGTTAAGTCTAATTCTATATTTTTGCGGGACGAGTTGCAGATTTTTTTGCTACCATTTTGGTGTACATAGTATTTTATTTGTTTTTGCATCGTCCTATTCTGAGAGCTGTAACTTTCTGACTTTTTTGCTAAATGAGCCATATTAGGGCTTGTTTTTTGCGGGATGGTTTGGAATTTTTATTTGTACTATTTTCCTTTATATATGACTTTTTGATCGCTATTTATTCACTTTTTTATGAGTATGATGTAAAAGTGACATTTTTAACTTTTATTTATTTATTTTTTTACGACGTTCACCATGCTGAATAAATAACATGCTAGTTTCATAGAGCAGGTCTTTCCGGACGTGGCAATACCAATTGTGTACGTTTTTTTTGTTTATTTTTGTGATTTGTGTGCGCTTATGTGTTTTGTTTTTGTTTTTTTTTACTTATTTTCCCTTTTTTTTTATTTTGTCTCACTGTGGGATAATTTTCACTTTGATTTCTAGTCTCAAC
The DNA here is from genome assembly GCF_046119375.1 of Phyllobates terribilis. Classification (NCBI taxonomy): domain Eukaryota; kingdom Metazoa; phylum Chordata; class Amphibia; order Anura; family Dendrobatidae; genus Phyllobates; species Phyllobates terribilis. Next base: position 9,395,841 of record NW_027362761.1, on the reverse strand, counting down.
ACTGCAGTACTTGTGTAGTGCAGTGCATGAGAGAAGTCAGTGAGTCACTGACTCACACTGTGAGACCCAGCTTATAGCTGGATCTCACAGGCCATCGTACCCTGGGAGGATCACATGACCTCAGGGTACCATGGTAACCATCGGGACTCGCGATTCTCCGATGGTTTCTACGGGGGTCTTTTAACCCCTTTGTAACCACGTACATGACACTTTTGCGTTTGAGAGCGGTATTTAAGGGCTTAATGTGCCTCGATCGGTCGCAAAACTGGCCGGGGCTGATACTGCAGGGTGTCAGCTGTCACATACTGCTGACGCCTGTCGGAATTGCGGCCGCTGGGCGACATTATTCCCTTATTCCCAATCGCAGTTTTAAAACAGCGATAAGGAATAAGGCCCTTAACAACCGCTGTTTTAAGTTTTAATGCTTTTCGGCAGTCATTAACCGGTTCCCGACTGCCCACTGTAGATAAACGTCGGCGCTTGCCGGGCTCTGTGCAGCGCCGACGTTTAAAAACGGTGGGTGGTCTCGCAGCGCTCAGGACCCCCAGGGTCCTGCAAGCGCTGCGATTCCGGTGCAGAGCGTTAGCTCTGACAGGGAACCTCATCGGGACCTGATTAGATCAGGTCCCAGTGATGTTAACCCTTAGCTGTCTTCTATATGCTGTGATCTATAGTGATCGCGGCATATAGGAGACAGCAGGAGGAGAGGGGGTCGTCAACTTACCTCTCCGAAGACCTCCGAGTCCTTCCAGGACCTGGGGTTGCTATGGCAGCTGGAGGTCACATGACCGCCTCCAGCTCTGCCATATATGGTGTCCTGTCTGGCTCAGCTGCAGCTGTAGCCAGACAGGAGACTCTGACTGAAACAGTCAGGGAAGATCTCATGTAATGTAATATATGTCTATTACATTACATGAGATCAGAGATCAGAAAAATAAAAATTAATGTCCCATACAGGGACTAAGAAAAAATGTGAAAAAAAGTAAAAAAAAAGTTTTTAAACTATTAATAAAAAAATCACAAAATAAATAAAAATAAATAAATAAAATATTAAACCAATAAATCCGTATATTTTTACAAAACCAAAAAAAGTACACATATTTGGTATCGCCGCGTCCGAAACAACCCGAGCTATAAAACTGTCACACTAATTAACTCCTTCTGTGCACACCGTAATAAAAATAAATAAAAAACGGAGCAAAAAAATATGCTTTTTCATCATATTGCCAAACAAAAAGTGGAAAAAAATGCGATCAAAAAACAAAATAGAAATAAAAATGGTACCACTGAAAACGTCATCTTGTTACGCAAAAAAAAAGCCGCCATACAGCTCCATCAGCCGAAAAATAAAAAAGTTATAGCGCTCAGAATAAAGCAATGCAAAAAAAATATTTTTTTCTATAAAATAGTTTTATTGTGTAAAAGCGCCAAAACATAAAAAAAATACAGTAAGTGTAATATCGCTGTAAACGTACTGACCCGAAGAATAACGCTGCCTGATCACTTTTACCACACGCAGAACGGCATAAAAAAAAAACTCAAAAAACAATTCCTGAATTGTTTGTTTTTGTTAATTTTACCTCCCAAAAAACGGAATAGAAAGCGATCAAAAAATGTCACGTCCCCAAAAATGGTACCAATAAAAATGTCAACTCGTCCCGCAAAAAACAAGCCGTCACATGACTCTGTCGGCCGAAATATGGAAAAATTATAGCTCTCAAAATATGGTGATGCAAAAACTAGATTTTGCAAAAAAAGCGTCTTTTAGTGTGTGACAGCTGTCAGTCATAAAAACCCGATATCAATCTGGTATCTCTGTAATCACACCGACCCGAAGAATAAAGTAATCTAATCAGTTATATCACACTAGGAACGGCGTAAAAAATAAATAAAACCAATTCTTCACCTGCTACTGATTTGTTTATTATGTCCCCAAAGATCCCAGTAAGGCTCTGCCCACATTTATCCTGTGCTCTGCGCTGAGCACTTACACCAGAGTTTCCGTGTAAATCTCTGAAATACATGATTCAGCCGGAACCCATGACGGAAGATTCCCTGTAATGAGGCAGATATAGGCCACTGTGGATGCCGTCTGGCCTGTGATCCCACGGTGTCATTTGTTTTAGGCGTGCATAAAAGTGCGGTTGGCCACAGTTTTGTGCACTTCTGAAAAAAAGGACACCGCTACACAGAGGCCAGACGGTGTCCAGAGTAACTCTGCTGCCTCATTACAGTGAATGGATCCTGCAGGGGTTTCATCTGAATTACATCACTTGGAAATTTAGATGGAAACCCCGATGTAAGTGCTCAGCCTAGAGCGCCGGATAAATGTTATGTAAAATGTTCCCAATAAAAGCTTCAACTCAGTCCTCAAAAAAAGCTAGTCCCCACTCAGGTCCGTCATCTGTTAAAAATATAAGGGACTTCCAAGTTACTGGTAGCAGAAAGGCTCTGGAAAAGCAAAATGACCCTTGCCCCCCAAAAGAAATTCAGAAAATTTTGTGCTCCCAAATCCAAATGCCTATTCTACAATAATTTGTTCTCCAATTGTCAAATAGCACTCCGTCCCCCCCAGATCTCACCGTATGGCTAAGCGGTACGATACAGCCACATATGGGGTATTGACACTTTTAGAAGAAATTGTGTGACACATTTCGGCACCATTTTTACCCATTGCCCTGTGTGAAAATGTAAAATCTGAGGGTAAAACATTTTTTTGTGGTAAAAATATAATTATGATTTTTTCACTGCCCAATGGTATAAATTTAAAAATTAAAAAATACTCACTACTTCCCTAGATGAATTCCTTGAGAGGTGTAGTTTACAAAATGGGGTCATTTGTGGAGGTTTCTGCTGTTTTGGCATGTCAGCGACTCTTCAAATGTGACATGGTGTCTGCTGCCTATCCCAGCCAACATAGCTCTCCTTTCTCTTCCGAACCCTGCCGTACACCAAAGCAGTGGTTTTCCCCCACATATGGGGTATCGGCGTACTCAGGAGAAATTGTACAACAAATTTCATGGTGCAATTTCTCCGGTTATCCTTATGATAATGCAAAATTAGGGGATGAAAAACATTTTTTATGGGAAAAATGTGAAAATTTTATTTTCACGGCTCAATATTATAAACTTCTGTGAAGCAGCTGGGGGTGCAAGGTGCTCACCACACATCTAGATAAGTTCCCTAAGGGGTCTAGTTTCCAAAATGGTGGCACTTGTGGGGGGTTTCCACTGTTTAGTCACATTAGGGGCTCCCCAAATGCGACATGGCGTCTGCTAATTATTCAAACAAATTTTACATTCAAAAAGTCAAATGGCGCTCCTTCCCTTTCAAACCCTGCCATGCGCCCAAACAGTAATTTGCCTCCACATATGGGGTATCAGCGTGTTCAGGAGAAATTGCACAACAAATTTCATGGTGCAATTTATCCTATTACCCTTATGATAATGCAAAATTAAGGGATGAAAAACGGTTTTGTGGGAAAAATGTGAAAATTTTATTTTTACAGCTCAATATTATAAACTTCTGTGAAGCACCTTGGGGTTCAAGGTGCTCACCACACATCTAGATAAGTTCCCTAAGGGGTCTAGTTTCCAAAATGGTGTCACTTGTGGGGGGTTTCCACTGTTTAGGCACATCAGGAGCTCTCCAAACGCAACATGGCGTCTGCTAATTATTCAGACAAATTTTACATTCAAAAAGTCTAATGGCGCTCCTTCCCTTCCGAACCCTGCAGTGCGCCCAAACAGTGGTTTTCCCTCACATATGGGGTATCAGCACGCTCAAGAGAAATTGCACAAAAAAATTTGGGGTCCATTTTTTCCTGTTACCCCTGTGAAAATAAAAAAAATTGGGTCTAAAGTAACATTTTTGTGAAAAAAGTTAAATGTTAATTTTTTTTTTCCACATTCCAAAAATTCCTGTGAAGCACCTGAAGGGTTAATAAAGTTCTTGAATGTGGTTTTGAGCACCTTGAGGGGTGCAGGTTTTAGAATGGTGTCACTTTTGGGTATTTTCTGTCATAAAGACCCCTCAAAGTGACTTCAAATATGATGTGGTCCCTAAAAAAATGTTTTTGTAAATTTTGTTGGAAAAATGAGAAATCGCTGGTCAACTTTTAACCCTTATAGCTCCCTAACAAAAAAAAATTTTGGTTCCAAAATTGTGCTGATGTAAAGTAGACATGTGGGAAATGTTATTTATTAACTATTTTGTGTGACATATCTCTCTGATTTAAGGGCATGAAAATTCAAAGTTTGAAAATTGCAAAATTTTCTAAATTTTCGCCAAATTTCCGATTTTTTCACAAATAAACGCAAGTTATATGGAAGAAATTTTACCACTATCATGAAGTACAATATGTCATGAAAAAACAGTCTCAGAATCAGGGGAATACGTTGAAGCGTTCCAGAGTAATTACTTCATAAAGTGACAGTGGTCAGAATTGAAAAAATTGGCCCGGTCACGAAGGCAAAAACAGGCTCTGGCGCGAAGTGGTTAAGGGGTTAAAAACTGCATTTAGTGTTTTACTTGTGTTATCTTTGTCTAATATTTACATTTGTGTTGTGATATAAAACATTGAAGTGTGACAAACATGCAAAAGAATAATCAGGAAGGGGGCGAACACTTTTTCACACTGCTGTACCTGTAATAATGGGTTCAGGAGAGAAATGAAGGAAAAAGTCCCCAGTAGAAAAAGAAGCCAAGGACTAAAATGTTGTCACTTACAATGGCTAAAAACAAAAGAAAAAAAAAAAAAACAATTATAAGGTTTAGGTTAGATCTTCTTTCACAGTCTGTCCATCGTGTACAGATTTAATTGTGTTTAAATGTTGCTTTACTCTAAAACTGTATAGGTACAGGAGAGACTCCTACAAAGGGAAACCTTGATGTTTATATGGCTAAGCTGCACAGTGTTATAGAAGGCAACCCAGTGCAGCACGAGAAATTGGTCATCCGGATTAAAGAGATCCTTTCCAGGATAAATAGGTGAGTTATGTTAAAAACTCAAGGGGGTGTTGTCTGGAATTAAATTATGTTGTCTGGAATTAAATTACCATTATTAATGCAAGCTTTCCTGCGGAACATATTGTGGGAGATTTACTCAAATACACCACGATATCTAGCACCTATGCAATGTGACATAGTTGTTAAGAAGTTTTAGATGTACTTTAGGGTTCACTAGACACTATTAGAAAGTGCATAGAAATAGCGAAGTAGCTAAGGGTAAATGTGGCCAATTTACTAAAGGGGTGCTCCAATTTTTGGCACCAAAAACAAAAAAAATTGGTTTAAGAGTAAGTGAACTAATAGATTTAAGACCTAGTCTTACGTTTACGCTGTCTAACAAACCGGACTAGTAAGAGTGCATTCATACTGGCTGATTATCGTGAACAAGCATTTGTATGAGTGCTCGTTTCCTAATCATTAGTCAGTGTAAACAAACTGTCATACTTTAATTGATTTTTAAAGTGAATCTGTCAGCAGGATTTCACTTCCAAAATTATTTATAAGCACATATAGCTGTTTTGAAGACAAATCTTGCAATACCTTTACATGGCCAGTACTTTCATCTGTTACTGAGAAATCAGTGTTTGAATTTCTATACAAATGAGACTGAAAATGTGAAGTCTCAGTCACTCCAGCTCTATTTTCTGCCCAAGACTGCCTTCACCTACTTAACTGGCTGCTCCTTTGCTTATTTACACAAGATAGAGGCTGTGAGTCAAGCAAAAGGAGGTGGTGTTGGGCGGAACTTGAGAAAATGACAGTCTTTAGATCTATTGCCTTATTTGCACATCAGTCGAAATGTGCTACTGTAACTTTAGTAGTCATAAGTCGCTATTTATAATTTTTTTTTTTTTTTTAAGGCCTGCCATGTAAAGTTGTTTCAGGACTCGTCTTTGGAAGAGCTACATGTGTATATAGCTTGTGGGGTGAAATCCTGCGGACAGATTCCCTTTAAGTTTGTTGCTGGAAGCAATCACAGTCTATGTGCACTGAACGATCTATTGCCAATCGTTCTGTGCGCATGGGAAGTGTGGTAGATCTGTCTAACCATCCCGTTCATCAGCAGCTGTCGGATGGCATAAATCCAGCCTGACCCTGGCACTGAATAAGCATAGTATTTACATGAGCACCTATGTCACTGAGCATATGGCTCTCTTCTCCCACTGACACTGACATAATCTTAAGCACTTGGAATGATTCATCGCATCACATATTGTTTAGGGGCATTTTTTGTTTTGGCCCCCCCCCCCCACTATGAAGATGTTATTGAATGGACTGCCATTCATCTTAACTTTAGGGTTGGATGCTCGCTCTTAAATGAAAAATATACTTTGTTCTTTGTATTAATGAAACCATTGCATCTAATACATATGCACACAGACAGGCAGTCATCCGTTGCATGCAATGCCATTGGCCATTTTGACTGCAGTTGGGGAATAGAGCCTTTATTCCTCATGTTTGTTTGTTTTTTAACCAATTGAAGATTTTTATTTTGTTTTGCAGTGAGCATCTGTAACTTATGGTTCTAATGCAAAAGAAAACCCAAGACTAGGTAGTTTGAAGTGCAAGAATACTAAGTGACTATGCCTCAAGATGATGGTCAATTTAGGAGTAGTAAAAATTCAGTTTATGCAGGTGTGAACTTACCAGAATGTTATAATAATGTGATTCTATGAAAATAAGTCTTTAGCATTTGTGTTTTTGGTTACTCAGGTCATGTGCACATTCAGAGGATTTTACAGTATCTGCTGCTGTGTGCATGAGGCCTTACACATACTTTTTTTTTTTTTTGTTAGAACTTCTGTTCACATGCATTGTACAGTCATTTATTTGAGGATTCCACTATTTTTGGAGACTTATTACAAACCCCTATCAGTAATTTATTATTTTTTCCCCCCTCTCCTTATCTCCACCCATAGGGACTCTACATTTTCATGAGATTCACATATATTCTTACACAAGATGGGTTTTAAGGATGATTTTACATATAAACACCCCCCCCCTCTTGTTTGTACGGTCATTTCTGAACAGACTATAGCCTTGTAAATTAACTGCCCAGTCATGGCTCTCGTCCAGCCATTTGTCAGATATCCCCACCATGTCATAATTATTTTCCAACAAAATTAATTCTAATTCCTCCATTTTGTTGGTGAGGCTTCTGGCATTAGTGTAAATCCCTAGTTTAAACACTCCTCTAACCTTCTAGCCATTTTCTCCCCCAGCACAGCTGCACCCTTCCCATTAAGGTGCAGCCCGTCCCTAGCGTAGAATCTGTAGCCAACTGAGAAGTCGGCCCAGTTCTCCTCGAAACCAAACCCCTCCTTCTTACTCCAATTCTTGAGCCACGTATTTATCTCCCTAATCTCCTGTTGCCTCTCTGGTGTGGCACGTGGTACAGGCAGTATTTCCGAGAATACCACCTTGGAGGTCCTTGCTTTAAGCTTGCAGCCTAATTCCCTGAAATTCTCTTTAAGGACCTTCCACCTACCTCTAACTTTGTCATTTGTGCCAATGTGCACCATGACCGCTGGTTCCTCCCAGTAATCTGTCAACTCGATGAGCGATGTGCCGGACTCTAGCGCAAGGTAGGCAGCACACTGTTCGACGATCCCTGTCTTTGTGACAGATTGCCCTATCTGTTCCCCTAATATTTGAGTCCCTCACTACCAGCACCTGCCTGGCCTGCTCTGCTCTCCTATTTTCCCCCTTACTGGAGCTGACACTTCTCCGGCTTTCAGGGAACATGCCTTGCTGCAGCAGTGCTACCCCTATACTGACACCCCCTCATCTGCCAACTTTGCAACTTTATTGAGGTGTGCCAGATCAGGACTAGCCTCCCTGGCACTCTTCCCTCTACCCCCCTTCTAACTGTCACCCAGCTAACTGCCTCACTGTCCTGCAGCTCCATACTACCACCCTCCCCCACATCTACCCCAGTGAGCAGCTATTGTCTATGGATCTCAGTGTTGCCATCTGCTCATTTAGATCCAGTACCTGAGCTTCTAAACGCACAACGTGCTCACATCTCGCACAACAGTATGCACCCACGACATTCAAGGATTGCATACATGTGGCAAGCTGTACACTGGATAGCATCATCAATAATGGAGCTCATTTCCTAATGGGGATTGCACTAGACAGAAATGTTAAGTAAATAGAAATGTAAAGAATTAGTAAAATACAGACAGCAATTCAGTCCAAATTCCTCCCTTCCAAACTCCCTGAATCCAAAGTTACTGAATCACAAGTCACACACTTACTTCAGATCGCACTTACACTCTGGTCACACTCAGCTTGTTCACACTCGCTAAGGAAGAAGATTTAAAGAGTTTTGTTTTTTTTCCCCCTTTAGCAGAAATCCAACCTATAGCTCAATGCACTTCCAAAGTTCGAAATTAGTGCTAGCAGCTCAAATAAGGCAGCATTTTTTCTCTGCACAATGCAGATACCTATATGGTGGTGAAAGTGCAGATACCTGGGTGAGGTATACATCTATCTTTATAGTGTACATTTCTCTTTAAGCTACACAGCATTGTAATATTCAATCATGTTGATGTATCTTGTGGTCCTCCATTGCATTTCTCTGTTGAATATACATGTTTTTTAATCATTCATCTGCAATAAAATGTATGCATTTTTTAGAGACTATATGCACCTGCGGGTGCATCTCACTAAATTAGAATATCATCAAAAAGTTAATTTATTTCAGTTCTTCAATACAAAAAGTGAAACTCATATATTATATAGAGGCATTGCAAACAGAGTGATCTATTTCAAGTGTTTATTTCTGGTAATGTTGATGATTATGGCTTACAGCCAATGAAAACACAAAACTCATTATCTCAGTAAATTACAATACTTTATAACAACAGCTTGAAAAATGTTTTTAAAATCCGAAATGTTGGCCTACTGAAATGTATGTTCAGTAAATGCACTCAACACTTGGTCGGGCTCCTTTTGCATCAATTACTGCATCAAAGCGGCGTGGCATGGAGGTGATCAGCCTGTGGCACTGCTTAGGTGTTATGGAAGCCCAGGTTGCTTTGTTAGCAGCCTTCAGCTCGTCTGTATTGTTGGGTCTGGTGTCTCTCATCTTCCTCTTGACAATACTCCATAGATTCTCTATGGGGTTAAGGTCAGGCGAGTTTGCTGGCCAATCAAGCACATTGATATTGTTTTTTTTAAAACCAGGTATTGGTACTTTTGGCAGTGTGGACAGGTGCGAAGTCCTGCTGGAGAATGAAATTTCGAAAAAGCTTGTTGGCATAGGGAAGCATGAAGTGCTCTAAAATTTCCTGGTAGACGGCTGTTCTCACTTTGGTCTTGATAAAACACACTGGACCTACACCAGCAGATGACATGGCTCCCCAAACCATCACTGATTGTGGAAACTTCACACTAGACCTCAAGCAGCTTGGATTGTGTGCCTCTCCACTCTTCCTCCAGACTCTGGGACCTTGATTTCCAAATGAAAATTGGAACTCTGGGACCTTGTGGAGTGTGTCAATGACTGCCTTCTGAACATCTGTTAAGTCAGCAGTCTTCCCCATGATTGTGGAGCCTACTGAAACAGAATAAGGGAACTTTTTAAACACTTAAAATGCCTTTGCAGGTGATTTTTGTTAATTATTCTCATTTACTGAGATAATGACTTTTTTGTTTTCATTGGCTGTAAGCCATAATCATCAACATTAATAGAAATAAACACTTCAAATAGATCACTCTGTTTGTAAATGACTGTGTAGCATCCCTTGCGGCGTGCTTGCATAGTGCACCAACACCCACTATGCAAGACCGCAATCTTACCTGTCAGTCCAGCCTGCAAACCTTGCTCCAGTTCATGCTGTGTGCATGTCTCTTGTCTGATTGCTTAGGGCGGCGTCCCGGTTACTTCCTGATTCTTATAGCTGCTGTGGGCGCACTCCTAATGCTTCCCCAGCCTATTGCTGTGAGTCACTGGATATTTAAACCCCCTCCACCCAGAAGGAGGTGCCTGAGCAACACTAACCATCAGTGTGCCCCTTGCCTCTGAGTTGCCAGGTCTTGTCTTGTATCTTTTCTGTTTCTGCCACCCTGGGGGCTGCATACCCAGGCCTGTTATCTTGTCTGTTTCTGCCACCCTGGAGGCTGCATACCCAGGCCTGTTATCTCTGACTTCTAGTCTGTTTCCGCCACTTTGGGGGATGTATACCCAGGCCTGTTATCTCTGACTTCTAGTCTGTTTCCGCCACTCTGGGGGCTGTATACCCAGGCTCGTTCTTGTATCTCGTTGCAGTAGCAGTTCCTGTCTGAACTGTATCCTAGCCTGTTACCTGTTTGTCTCTATGTCCGTACCTTCCCTTTTCCTGCAGTATCTGAACCTGCACCTAACTCCAACTCGTTGTCTCTGTACTTCTGTTTGTGAGTTTTGTGTCCACTCGCTGCTTCATAGTAAGTACCTTGTGTGTATCTGGTTCTCTTGTCCCTTTTCCCTTCCTCCGAATCTACCTCCTGTGTTCTAGCCATCTTCCTGCATTTTCCAGTCTGTTCCATGTGAGCAGAGCCCTGTCCTTTCTGCCTGCACCTTCAGCCCTGCTCTGCTCTGCCTTGTCCACCGCACCTGCGGTTTCACTCCACTCTGCTTGCTCACCGCATTAGCGGTTTACCTCTGCTCTGTCTTGCCCACCGCTCCGGCGGTTCCTCTCTGCTCTGCCTTGTCCACCGCACCTGCGGTTTCGCTCTGCTCTGCTTGCTCACCGCGCCAGCGGTTTCCCTCTGCTCTGTCTTTCCCACCGCTCCGGCAGTTCCTCTCTGCTCTGCCTTGTCCACTGCACCTGCGGTTTCGCTCCGCTCTGCTTGCTCACCGCGTCAGCGGTTTCCCTTTGCTCTGTCTTGCTCACCGCACCAACTGTTTCTCTCGGCTCTGCCTTGTTCACCGCTCCGGCGGTTTCGCTCTGCTCTGCCTTGTCCACTGCACCTGCGGTTTCGCTCCGCTCTGCTTGCTCACCGCGTTAGCGGTTTCCCTTTGCTCTGTCTTGCTCACCGCACCAACTGTTTCTCTCGGCTCTGCCTTGTTCACCGCTCCGGCGGTTTCGCTCTGCTCTGCCTTGTCCACTGCACCTGCGGTTTCGCTCTGCTCTGCCTTGTCCACCGCACCTGTGGTTTCGCTCTGCTCTGCCTTGTCCACCGCACCTGCGGTTTCGCTCTGCTCTGCTTGCTCACCGCACCGGCGGTTCCTCTCTGCTCTGCCTTGTCCACTGCTCCAGCGGTTCTGCTCTGCCTTGTCCTCCGGCGGTTTCGCTTTACTCTGCTTTTCTACCGCATCTGCGGCTCTGTTCCTGTCTCCCAGCCTGTACTGGACCCTATCCAGCCTACGCTCCAACCTGCTAGTACCTCCCTGTCTGCTCCCCAGCCGTGCTTGCCAGTATCTCTCTGTCTGCACGCCAGCCGTGCTTGCCAGTACCCACCTGTCTGCATACCGGCCGTGCTTGTCAGTGCCCACCTGTCTGCATACCAGCCGTGCCTGCCAATATCCACCTGTCTGTATGCCAGTCTAACCTGCCTGTTCCTGCATTCCCCGGTGTGGGTCAACAGCTGTGTCCGGGGTCTGACCTGGAGTAGCACCTGGTCCCTCTGCTCGGTTCCTCCTTGGTTCACGGAGTCGACTGAGCCGCCGTGCGACCTTGGATCGGGTTGATACTTAGTTACACCCCTCCAGGCACTCCTCGGTTCATGGTACAGTGGGATCACTAATCACGCTCACGCTAGTCAGTCCAGGCGTGAGCATAACAGAGGGTTAACCCACAGAAAGCATTCAAGTGCAATTCTTTTACCTATAGGGTAGTTAATTAGTTTTAGGAGTTATAAATATGATATTTGAAGGTCCCACTACAGAGACCACCATTGATCTATATAATATAGTGTGAGTTTCACCTTTTGTTTTGAAGAACTGAAATAAATTAACTTTTTGATGTTATTCTAATTTAGTGCGATGCACCTGTATTTTTTTCTTAGGCTTCAGATTTTCAAACCGCCCAATTTGCTGTTTGTGCACATGGTTCAAAGTCTCCTTCCAGGCAAAAACTCAAAATTCGGATATTGGTTCAAATTATGGAGCTACAGTTACTTGGAGAGGGTTATTCTCACCAATCCTGGAATTCAGTGACAAATGGAGAGACGTCAGATCATGTACAAAAGAGAACTAAGTGGTAAATGCGCTGTTATAAGGTATCCTTCACTTCATCAACACTTGCATATTTTCAGCACTTTTTTGTTCAAAGGGAAACTGTCGCATCGAAAAACGCTGTTTTCTTGCACACATGGTGGAAATCTGCAGGTAAATGTTAATCGTGTTTGGCAGTAAAACCGGAACAGCTGTTTCAAGGAAAACATTAGGTCATCTCTCCCCCTGAATTTTTTACCCACAGCCAGCTCTGCAGCGTGTGTGTGTGCAGAGCAGTGTTACAGCCCCTACACTGCCCTGCAGACCGGAAGTGAGCAGCTGCTGGGAGAATATGATATAATTTTTTCTCTATAGCCGCTGAACCAGTTGTAATGCCAATCATGACTAAAACGCTATTTACCTTTAGATTACTAGAATATATGCAAGTAAATTATTTTTTGTAGGAGACTGGTTCCATTTATGTATTAGTAAGTTAAAACTAGAGTTTTTCTGAGGTTTTGACTTATCAATGCTGATCAAGACATGATAGAGTAATTAAGGCCTTAGGCTGCAGAAAACTGATTTTACAAAAATAATAGTGCCTTAACATGTATTATGTTTAAATCTGTTGTATATTCCCTCTGCATGGAGAGTAAATCATATGTTAAGGAAAAGTAATAAAATATTATAACATTATAGGTCTCCAATAGATTTTCTTGCCTTTTGAAGAAAAAATAATACATTTATTTGTAGCTTAAAATGTGTACCTTTATCATTGAACAGTATATGTAAAATATTCATTATTCTGATAACTAAGTTATTATTTCTGATATGGGGATCCTTTCTATTTCCAACTAGTATTTTGTGTGGTGTGTATTTTAAAAATTGTATGACTCGTTTGCCCAAATTTGTAGAAGGACAATTTTTCCACTTGTATTTAGGCGGCTCAACAAGGACATGTCTACACTCCCTGACAGAAGTTATGTCGCTTATCCATGTTATGTAAATAAAAGCTTATAACCTGACGTTAAATTCATCCATTGGTTTTATAAATTACTCTTTTGAAAGTTGAAACCCTCCCAAATTTGGTTTAGGTTAAGAAAATTAATTGGCATCAATGCTGAAATATTTTTAATGAACACAGAATGGTCAGATTTTGGCAAGACAAAAGTTTTGTCGCCCACAGAAAGTAATGTGATATTCCAATAAATAATTATCTTAAAATACAATTATATGTTGCATAACATTGGTGAATGAAGTTGTGGTGCTGTTAGTCATATTTAATATTTTGTGTGACTTCCATAAGCTTGAAGGACTGCATCCATGTGGTTCAACAATGATTCATACAATTTATTAATGAAGTCATCAGGAATAGCAAAGAATGCAGTCTTGCATGCCTCCCAGAGTTCATCTAGATTCTTTGGTTTTGTCTTCCAAGCTTCCTTTTTCATCCTACTATAAACATGCTCAATGATGTTCATGTCTGGTGACTTGGCTGGCCAGTCTTTGAGCACCTTGATCTTTTTTGCCTGGAGGAACTTGTTACGCTCACGCCCAAACTGACTGGCGTAAGCGTGGTTAGTGATCCCACTGGATCATGAACCGAGGAGTGCCTGGAGGGGCATGACTAAGTATCAACTCAGTCCGACCAAGGTCGCACGGCGGCTCAGTCGACTTAGTGAACCGGGGAGGAACCGAGCAGAGGGACCAGGTGCTACACCAGGTCCGACCCCGGTCACAGATGTTGACCCACACCGGGGAATGCAGGAACGGGCAGGCACAGCTGGTATGCAGACAGGAGGCTACGGGCAGGCACAGCTGGTATGCAGACAGGCTGGTACTGGAAGACACGGCTGGTATGCAAACAGGCGGGTACTGGCAGGCACGGCTGGTATGCAGACTGGCAGATACTGGCAGGTAGGAACGCAGGCTGGATAGGAACCAGTACAGACTGGGATACAGGAACAGAGCCGTGGGTGCGGTGAACTAGCGGAGCGGAACCGCAGGTGCTGTGGACAAGCAGAGCAGAGTGAAACCGCAGGTGCGGTGGACAAGCAGAGCAAAACCGCAGGTGCGGTGGACAAGCAGAGCAGAGCGAAACCGCATGTGCGGTGGACAAGCAGAGCAGAGCGAAACCGCAGGTGCGGTGGACAAGCAGAGCAGAGCGAAACCGCAGGTGCGGTGGACAAGCAGAGCAGAGCAAAACCGCAGGTGCGGTGGACAAGCAGAGCAGAGCGAAGCCGCAGGTGCGGTGCACAAGCAGAGCAGAGCGAAACCCCAGGTGCGGTGGACAAGCAGAACAGAGCAGAAGGTGCAGGCAGACAGGACAGGGCTCTGTTCACATGGAACAGACTGGAAAATACAGGAAGATAGAACACAGGAGATAGATACAATGAAGTAGCTGGTGGACCCAAAACTCACAAACAGAAGTACAGAGACAACGAGTTGGAGTTAGGTGCAGGTTCAGACACTGCAGGAAAAGGGCAGGTACGGACATAGAGACAAACAGGTAACGGGCTAGGACACAGTTCAGACAGGAACTGAACCCGGATCAAGATACAGGAATGAGCCTGGGAACTCAGCCCCCAGGGTGGCTGTAACAGACTAGAAGTCACAGATACAGATAACGGGCCTGGGTATACAGCCCCCAGGGTGGCGGAACAGAGTAGAAGTCACAGATACAGGTAACAGGCCTGGGTACTCAGCCCCCAGGGTGGCGGAAACAGACAAGATACAGGACAGGACCTGGCAACTCAGTTGTACAGAACACACTGAAAGAAAGTGTTGCTCAGGCACCTCCTACTGGGTGGAGGGGGTTTAAGTATCCAGTGACTCACAGCAGTAGGCTGGGGAGGCATTAGGAGTGTGCACACAGTAACTAGAAGAATCAGGCAGTAACCGCGCCGCCGCCCTAGTCAATCAGACAAGAGACATGCACACAGCAGGTACTGGAGAAAAGTGTGCAGCCTGGACTGATAGGTAAAATGGGAGTCTTGCATGGTGGGAGGTGGTAAGCCATGCCAGCACGCCGCCAGGGATATTACAGAACTTTGTTGTAGAGATGGATGTATGAGATGGAGCACCATCCTGCTGCAGAATTTGTCCCCTTTTATGATTTGGAAAATAAGAGGTAGCTAATACTTTAGGCTATTGATATTGCCTTCCACCTTGCAAATGTTTCGCACACCCCCATACTGAATGTAACCCCAGAGCATGATCTTTCCACCACCAAATGTAACTGTTTTCTGGGTGTATTTTGAATCCATACGGACTCCAGTAGGTCTCTTGCAGTATTTGCGGCGGCTATGGTGTAATTCTACTGAAGATTCATCAGAGAAATCCACCTTCTGCCACTTTTCCAGCGTCCATCTGTTTAGCAGGCTGTGGTACTTTGCAAATGCTACACGGTTTTTTATTTGCCTTTCGTTTAGTGCTGGCTTCTGGGCACTGATTCGACCATGGAGGCCATTTCGAGACAGAATCCTACAAACTGTTCTAGTTGACACAGGGACTTGAGGTGACCAGGCCTGTTGGAGCTCTGAGCAGTTGTCTTGCGGGGTCTGCCGGACCTGGGCTTGTCAAACACATCTCCAGTCTCTTCAAATCTTTTTTTAATTCTTTGTACTTGACGCTGAGACACATTAAAGGTGCCAGCCACCTCTGCAGTGGATCTGGTCTTCAGCCTCTTGATAATCAAGGCTTTGGTCGCAGGGTGGATTTTTGGCATGTTGTCAGAGCTCAAGTTGCAGTTCAAGTGAAGGTCTGGGGTGCTGGGTTTCTTTTTATACACACCCACTAATTAACCGATCATTTACTGAGCACTGGTGAGGATGTAAACTAGGATTGGGTGCATTATATGACCAGGCAACAAAACTTGTCTTCCCAAAATCTGACCATTCTGTGTTCTTTAAATGATCAATATTTCAGCATTGATGCCAATTTATTTTCTTAACCAAAACCAAATTTGGGAGGGTTTCAGCTTTCAAAAGAGTAATTTATAAAACCAATGGATGAATTTAACGTCAGGTTATAAGCTTTTATTTACATAACATGGATAAGCGACATAACTTTTGTCAGGGTGTGGTACCTTGTCTAGAGGCCGCCCAGGCTTTACTGCCCCCTCCCTATTTCTTAGAAGCTGCTGTGACGCATAAACCAGGGCTCTTACTCTCCCTCCCTCTCCGTTACCACTACAGGCAGTCAGACCTGAGAGAAAGGGAGGACATCGCAGCTTCAGAGCCTGATACAGGAAGCTGCATGACAATCCACAGTTTTGCTCTGTGCTGTGTTCTCCATTTCTTACTGGCCAGTGACTTCCTCACTGGTCATGGCTGCTGTCCTGGAATGTGAAGGTCTCTACTGCTTATGGAGAGAGGATAGGTAAGTAGCTCTAATAATGTGTGTGTGTGGTATATAGTGTATATACTGGTGTGTGTAGTATATAGTGTATATACTGGTGTGTATGTGTAGTAAATGGTGTATATACTGGTGTGTGTGTGTGTAGTATATAGTGTATTGTGATGAAAGCCGGCCGGTGGGTGCAGCTCTCTGGCGCCCCCTTACCTCTCAGGTCAGTCAAGGTACTGCACCTAGAGAAAGTAGTGCCAGGAAGCTGCAACCAGCGCAGGGAACACGGTAGTGTGTTATCCCTTCAACGTCACTAAACCGTAACGTCACTACACAGCACAACTCGCTAGCGCCCTCTTAGCCTCAGGTCAGTCAAGGAACTGCACCTAGGATAAGCGGTCGCCAGGGAGACTGTCCTGTAACCTACTGGGTATCGGGGCCCTCTGTAGTGAGGGCGGTATATATATCTTCCTTGGCCGCGCCAGGAATATATATATCTGAACCTCCGACCGTCACTACCAGCCTTCCCCAATCCCCAGTTGGTATGCTGCCACCAGTCCCTATTTTAGATATACGCCCAGTCCGTGAATGGGCCTATATCGGGTCAGGAACCAACCCTGGGTAGCGTTTTGGCTTGAGCCGAGCTCACACGGACGTGCGTTCGTTATGCAGAATAAAAGGCAGGCCCACAATTACTTGAGGTAATTGATTATAATAATACACTAGATACACGATATACAACTAAATATACACAGGTATAAGGTCAGGCTAAACTATACAACAATGGAATACAACACACAGAATCACCACAGCATATCAGTTACCGGTTTCTTGATTTTCTTGTGACGCAGGGAGAGGATTCTGCGGTCGCAGGCACGGTTCTTTGTTACAGGCTGAGGCCTACCACCGCATGGTCAAACTGCTCCTCCCCTTGGTGGCCTCAGCTGGTGCTCAGATGTTCAGCACCCCACTCTTGGGTCAAGACTGACTTATCTCTTGTCTGTCCTGCTATCTTACCTGCCCCGTCCCGCCCACTGCTGGTGAGGTCAGCTGGCTCAGTCTCCACCCTCAGGTCTAACTTCGATCAGAAGCCCAAATTCTATGGAACCCAATAACTTCTTCTGGGATGGTCTCATGATACCCCCAGGGGTTCCCATGGATTCGGGCCGCCGTAACCGACCTTTTGATATCAATTATGATACCATACGGTCCTCAGGAATGGCTCCGCGCTATATCTTGGCTTCCAGAGCACGTACAAACGTCTACCGCGGAGGCTTGTGTGCGCAATGGCTCCGGGACGCCGTGATATTTTTTTATTGGCCCATCCCATGCAACATGCGTGTACTTTTCATGTTTCTATATCTTATGCCTCCATGCTTGTGACAGACAAAGAAACTAGTCCTATGGGACAAATGGTCAGGTACAGATAGACGAAGCACCCCCCCCTGCTGGCTGTGTTTCCTCTCGAAGTCTTTGAAGCTCCTAGCATTCAAGTGTTAAGTAGGCCCCGGGGCTTCTTATCTTACAGGAGCCTGGATGGGGGGAAACTATCTAGTTGACGTTTTAACAGAAGGTCCCAAGGGTGGGGGCTGCTGAAGTGTGGCCATCCCTGGATATGATTTATCATTACCAAGATGGCGGCTACAGGTTCATCACACCTCCCCCTATACGAGGGCGCGAGGGGGTAGCACATTCCTGTGTTCCCCCGTGCGTCCTTCTGCACCCTCCCCTTGCCGGGATAACCCGTCAGCGTTACCGTGGTCACGGCCTCTTCTGTGGCGAATGGAGAAGTGGTACTGCTGGAGAGCGAGGCTCCAGCGTAGCAACCTGCCATTCGACCCAGAGACCGTGTGTAACCAGCTGAGGGGGTTGTGGTCCGTCTCCACGGTGAAATGGCTCCCGTACAAGTAGGGCTGCAGACGCTGCAGGGCCCATACAATTGCCAGGCATTCTTTTTCCACCGTGGAGTAAGCCACCTCCCGGGGCAGTAGCTTCCTGCTCAGGTACAAGACAGGATGTTCCTGGCCTGTCGTGTTGACCTGACTTAGCACAGCACCGAGGCCAAAGTCACTGGCGTCGGTCTGTACCACAAACGGCCGGTCGAAGTCGGCAGCTTGCAGTACAGGGGAGCTACTTAGGGCGGCCTTGAGTGCCCCGAAAGCTGTCTCGCAGGCGACTGTCCAGTCGACTGCGACGGGCAGCTTCTTCTTGGTGAGGTCCGTCAGGGGCTTGGCCAGGGTGCTATAGTGTGGGACGAACCTCCTATAGTACCCGGCGGTCCCCAAGAAGGACATCACCTGCTTTTTGGTCCTAGGAGTGGGCCAGGATGCGATGGCATCCACTTTCCCCGGTTCTGGCTTCAGAACCCCCCCGCCTACCCGGTGACCCAGGTAGAGGACCTCACTCATGCCCAGCTGGCACTTTTCCGGCTTGATGGTCAAGCCTGCCCGGTGGATCCGACCGAGCACCTGCCGCAGGTGCTCTAGGTGATCCTCCCAAGTGGGACTGAAGACTGCAATATCGTCCAAGTACGCAGCCGCGTACCCTTCAAGTCCCTCAAGCAGCGTATTGACCATCCGCTGAAAAGTGGCAGGGGCATTCTTCATGCCGAATGGCATCACTGTGGACTCGTACAGTCCAAAAGGGGTGATAAAGGCAGAGCGTTCCCTTGCCGCGGGGGTCAGAGGAATCTGCCAGTACCCCCGGCTCAGATCCATGATGGTCAGGTACGTAGCCCCGGCCATCCGATCGAGCAGGTCATCGATGCGTGGTATGGGGAACGCATCGGTGGCCGTTACAGCGTTGAGCCCCCGGTAGTCCACGCAGAACCGTGTAGTTCGGTCCTTCTTTGGAACGAGGACTACAGGCGAGGCCCACGCGCTGCTGGATGCCTGGATCACCCCCAGCTTCAGCATCTCGTCTATCTCTTGGCGCATGTTTCCCTGCACCTCGAAAGAGACCCGATATGCTGAACGCCGGATCGGCGGGTGATCGCCAGTGTCCACGTCGTGGACAGCCATCTCAGTCCTTCCGGGCAGGCTGCTGAACAGCCCCCGGAAGGGGTGCAGGGTGGTCCCCAGCTGGGACCGTTGGTCCTCCGTGAGCTGGTGGCCAACCCCCACATCCTCGATGGACCCACCCGCCTTGGCTTGGGTGAGCAGATCCAGGAGGGTTTCTACCTCTCCTTCCTCGGGAAGGTTGCACACTGGGTGGGCAGTCGCTTCCCGCTCATGATGAGCCTTCATCATGTTCACGTGGAAGGCCTTCCTCCTTCCACGGGCGTGATCCAGGGTGACCAGATAGGTGACGGCATTGAGTTTCTGGTGCACGAAGTAGGGACCTTCCCAGGCTGCCTGAAGCTTGTTCTGTGGTACGGGGACCAGTACCCACACCTTTTGACCCACCTGGTAGGTCCTCTCACAAGCATTCTGGTCGTACCACCGCTTCTGGTCGGCCTGGGCCTGGGCCATATTGTCCTGCACCAGCTTTGCCAAGGCCATCATCCTGTCCCGGTGGCGCACGACATACTCAATGACCGACACCTCGGGGGTGGCCAAATCCCCTTCCCATGCTTCCTTCACCAGAGCCAGGGGGCCCCGTACCCGTCGCCCGTACAGGAGCTCAAAGGGGGAGAACCCCGTTGAGGCCTGCGGAACCTCCCGGTAAGCAAATAGGAGGTGTGGGAGGTAACGCTCCCAGTCTCTCCCGTGGGAGTCGACCAACATCTTAAGCATCTGCTTTAAGGTGCCATTGAACCGCTCACACAGGCCATTAGTCTGTGGGTGATACGGGCTGGCCACCAGATGTTGCACCTGCATTTGCTTACAGAGGGACTCCATCAGCCGCGACATGAACTGGGTCCCTCGGTCGGTGAGCATTTCTTGGGGGAAACCCACTCTGGAGAAGATCTCCAGTAAGGCGGTAGCCACCTTGTCGGCCCGAATGGACGACAAAGCTACCGCTTCCGGGTACCGGGTGGCATAGTCCACTACCGTGAGTATGAAGCATTTCCCGGAGTGGCTGGGAGTGGACAGAGGTCCAATAAGATCCACAGCGACCCTCGAGAAAGGCTCTTCGATGATTGGCAGAGTTACCAGTGGGGCTTTGGGGCGCGGCCCCGCCTTCCCCACCCTCTGACAGGTGTCACACGAACGGCAGTAGGCACCCACCGCGGCTCCCATCCCAGGCCAGTAGAAATGCTGAGCTATCCTGGCCTTGGTTTTAGCGATCCCTAGGTGTCCGGCCATCGGAATCTCGTGTGCGATCCGCAACAATTCCGCCCTGAACGGATAGGGTACCACTAACTGTCGGTCCCTGGGCCACGCCTCCGGTGAACCCTGCTGGACCGTTACCCGGTACAGCCGTCCCTGGTCCCAGACCACACGCTCGCAGTCTGACTCCATGGGAGGCTGTGCCGCCTGTTCCTTGAGAGCTTTCAGGCTGTCGTCTGCTTCCAACGCAGCCTGAAATTCCTGACTTGATGTGGCCAGAATCGACGAAACTGCCACATCCTCCGTCAGCCCCTCCGGGCATGTCACCTGGCCGCTGTCTGACCCGGCAGACACTTGGTCAGAAGTGGGGAAGCCGTCGGACCTCTGCAAGGCTCCTTGGGCTCCGGCGCTCCCACTCCTGGTGACAGCGGCTATGACCGCTGTGACCGTGGGTAGTGCCTGCTTCCCCTCTGTTTCTGACCAAGCCGCCCGATCAGGCAGGCTTCCTAGGCCTTTGGACATCTCAGATGTGGGGAACTCCTGCCCTGGGGTCTTACCTGGCGGCTCCTCTCTTGGGACACCCCCACCTCCCATGGCCTGTTCCTCCCCCTGCAGTGGGCCTATACTCAGCAGCCTGGATACCCCTGGGAGCCCTACACTGCCGGTAGCTGCCCCCCTCTCCATCCCTGAGCTTCCCTCTACAGAATCCTGCCCGCCCCCTCCCTCACCGGAGGACAAGAGGTCACGGCACGCCGGCTGAGCACCTCTGCGGGCATCCCCACACTCCCCACCTGCTTTCACTAACCCTGTTTGTGTTGTGTCTGTGCAGGTGTTACCCTCAGGTTTCACTCCCTCCTCCTCAGCAGGACACACACTACATACAACATGGTTGGCATTAGCAGCAGACAAATCAATACACTCTTGGGGGGCCGAACTTGGGGGTTCAGAGGGTACATACTGCGATACTAGACGCCCCAAGTCGGTCCCTAATAAAACATTTGCGGGAATATTTGGCGTTACTCCCACCTCCCGCATCCCCCTTCCGGCACCCCAGTCCAAATACACCATGGCAACGGGAAGTGCCGGCTCCACGCCTCCAACCCCGGAGACGGAAAGAGTCTTTCCTGGTACCAAGTCCTGGGGGGACACCACCTCAGGCCGTACCAGTGTTCGTTCAGCGCCCGTGTCCCGCAGTCCCATGACCGCAGAACGGCCTATGGTGACGGGTTGGATGTTGTCCAGGGACCTACCACCACCCCCTCCCACACACAAAACATTGGGCGCTCTCTGGGACTGGGATGGGGTCTTTTGGCGCTGGGGACACTCAGCCCTAAAGTGTCCTGGTTTGTTGCATAGATGACAACGTCTTACGTCTGGTCCTTGCCTGGAGAGGGCAACAGGGGGATACACCCCTTGTGTTCTAGGGGCCGGGGAAACAGGGGCATGACTGGGCTTACCCCCTCTCCAGGTGCTGCTGGCAGACTTCTTCAGCTCAGGCGCCCTGTTATTGGCATACTCGTCTGCCAGGGCGGCTGTAGCAGAAGCCCCTGTTGGTTTTCGGTCACGGAGGAACTGTCGGAGGTCCTCTGGGCAGTTCCACAAGAACTGCTCCGTGACGAACAGTTCCTGGACCTCCTGGCGGGTAGTAAGCGCTAGACCCGAGGTCCAGTGCTCTGCGGCTCTCAACAGCGCCCGCATATGATCGGTCCAGGTGTCCTTGGGGCCACGCAGCAGGCTCCGGAACTTCTGGCGGTACGACTCGGGAGTGAGGTTGTACTGCCGGATCAGGGCCCGCTTGATGCAGTCGTAGTTCTGTACCTCCCCGGCAGGTAAGTCCCCCAAGGCATCCAGGGACTTACCCCTCAAACGGGGGGTCAGGTATCTGGCCCACTAATCCCGGGCCAGATGGTGCTGAAGACAGGTCCGTTCAAATGCCACCAGAAAGGAGTCCAGGTCCCCATCCTTCTCCAGTAGAGGGAAGTCCTCAGCTCGGACTTTGGACGACTTGGTCTCCTGATGGGTTGGTTGCTCTAGCGGAAGCCCCCGCTGGGCCAGGTCCAGTTGGTGCTGGCGCTCCGCAGCTCGCTCTGCACGCTCCGCAGCCTCCCGGCGCTCTGCAGCTTCACGCTCCGCAGCCTCCCGGCGCTCTGCAGCCCGCTCTGCACGCTCCGCAGCCTCCCGGCGCTCCGCAGCTTCGCGCTCCTCCTCCGCTGCCTTCTCTGATGCTGCCAGGAGGGTTTTGTAGACGGCATCGCCATGAGACTGGAGACTTGCCATAGCCGCTTGTAAAAGGGCTTGTGATCTGGACAGGCTGGGCTGGGTAGGTGGTGGGCAGCCCACTGCGGGACCGTATACTGGGGACTGGCTCCCTGAGGTGCCCGGGCTGGACTCCTCCTCGCCATGAGTAACAATGTCCTCCCCTCCTGCCACACGGACCGTAGCATTAGCCTCCTGCAGGGTCTTGCTCCTGGTGCCGTCTGCCATCTTGGTAACCGACACCGCTGCAACCCTGAGTTTGCACACACCTTGTTATACTTTTAGCCTGACCGTCTAACGTTGGGCTGACCTTAAGACTCCAGCAGTGGAAGTTACCACTGGCAGTCTTTAGTGCCTGGGAGTAGGGGTCCCACAACACTATTATTCTGCAATCCCACCGCTCTGCCACCAATGTGATGAAAGCCGGCCGGTGGGTGCAGCTCTCTGGCGCCCCCTTACCTCTCAGGTCAGTCAAGGTACTGCACCTAGAGAAAGTAGTGCCAGGAAGCTGCAACCAGCGCAGGGAACACGGTAGTGTGTTATCCCTTCAACGTCACTAAACCGTAACGTCACTACACAGCACAACTCGCTAGCGCCCTCTTAGCCTCAGGTCAGTCAAGGAACTGCACCTAGGATAAGCGGTCGCCAGGGAGACTGTCCTGTAACCTACTGGGTATCGGGGCCCTCTGTAGTGAGGGCGGTATATATATCTTCCTTGGCCGCGCCAGGAATATATATATCTGAACCTCCGACCGTCACTACCAGCCTTCCCCAATCCCCAGTTGGTATGCTGCCACCAGTCCCTATTTTAGATATACGCCCAGTCCGTGAATGGGCCTATATCGGGTCAGGAACCAACCCTGGGTAGCGTTTTGGCTTGAGCCGAGCTCACACGGACGTGCGTTCGTTATGCAGAATAAAAGGCAGGCCCACAATTACTTGAGGTAATTGATTATAATAATACACTAGATACACGATATACAACTAAATATACACAGGTATAAGGTCAGGCTAAACTATACAACAATGGAATACAACACACAGAATCACCACAGCATATCAGTTACCGGTTTCTTGATTTTCTTGTGACGCAGGGAGAGGATTCTGCGGTCGCAGGCACGGTTCTTTGTTACAGGCTGAGGCCTACCACCGCATGGTCAAACTGCTCCTCCCCTTGGTGGCCTCAGCTGGTGCTCAGATGTTCAGCACCCCACTCTTGGGTCAAGACTGACTTATCTCTTGTCTGTCCTGCTATCTTACCTGCCCCGTCCCGCCCACTGCTGGTGAGGTCAGCTGGCTCAGTCTCCACCCTCAGGTCTAACTTCGATCAGAAGCCCAAATTCTATGGAACCCAATAACTTCTTCTGGGATGGTCTCATGATACCCCCAGGGGTTCCCATGGATTCGGGCCGCCGTAACCGACCTTTTGATATCAATTATGATACCATACGGTCCTCAGGAATGGCTCCGCGCTATATCTTGGCTTCCAGAGCACGTACAAACGTCTACCGCGGAGGCTTGTGTGCGCAATGGCTCCGGGACGCCGTGATATTTTTTTATTGGCCCATCCCATGCAACATGCGTGTACTTTTCATGTTTCTATATCTTATGCCTCCATGCTTGTGACAGACAAAGAAACTAGTCCTATGGGACAAATGGTCAGGTACAGATAGACGAAGCACCCCCCCCTGCTGGCTGTGTTTCCTCTCGAAGTCTTTGAAGCTCCTAGCATTCAAGTGTTAAGTAGGCCCCGGGGCTTCTTATCTTACAGGAGCCTGGATGGGGGGAAACTATCTAGTTGACGTTTTAACAGAAGGTCCCAAGGGTGGGGGCTGCTGAAGTGTGGCCATCCCTGGATATGATTTATCATTACCAAGATGGCGGCTACAGGTTCATCACATGTATATACTGGTGTGTGTGTGTGTGTGGTATATAGTGTATATACTAGTGTGTGTGTGGTATATAGTGTATATACTGGTGTGTGTGTGGTATATAGTGTATATACTGGTGTGTGTGTGTGTGGTATATAGTGTATATACTGGTGTGTGTGTGGTATATAGTGTATATACTGGTGTGTGTGTGTGTGTGTTGTATATAGTGTATATACTGGTGTGTGTGTGGTATATAGTGTATGTACTGGTGTGTGTGTGTGGTATATAGTGTATATACTGGTGTGTGTGTGTGTGTGTGTGTGGTATATAGTGTATATACTGGTGTGTGTCTGTGGTATATAGTGTATATACTGGTGTGTGTGTGTGTGGTATATAGTGTATATACTGGTGTGTGTGTGTGGTATATAGTGCATATACTGGTGTGTGTGTGGTATATAGTGTATATACTGGTTGTGTGTGTGTGGTATATAGTGTATATACTGGTGTGTGTGTGTGGTATATAGTGTATATACTGGTGTGTGTGTGTGTGTGGTATATAGTGTATATACTGGTGTGTGTGTGTGGTATATAGTGTATATACTGGTGTGTGTGTGTGTGTGTGTGTGGTATATAGTGTATATACTGGTGTGTGTGTGTGTGTAGTATATAGTGTATATACTGGTGTGTGTGTGGTATATATTGTATATACTGGTGTGTGTGTGTGGTATATAGTGTATATACTGGTGTGTGTGTGGGGGGGTATATAATGTATATTCTGGTGTGTGTGGTATATAGTGTATATACTGGTGTGTGTGTGGGGGGGTATATAGTGTATATACTGGTGTGTGTGTGTGTGTGTGGTATATAGTGTATATTCTGGTGTGTGTGTGTGTGGTATATAGTGTATATACTGGTGTGTGTGTGTAGTATGTAGTGTATATTCTGGTGTGTGTGTGTAGTATATAGTGTATATACTGGTGTGTATGTGTTCTAAATGGTGTATATACTGGTGTGTGTGTGTGTGTAGTATATAGTGTATATACTGGTGTGTGTGTGGTATATAGTGTATATACTGGTGTGTGTGTGGTATATAATGTATATACTGGTGTGGGTGTGTGTGTGGTATATAGTGTATATACTGGTGTGTGTGTGTGGTATATAGTGTATATACTGGTGTGTGTGTGTGGTATATAGTGTATATACTGGTGCGTGTGTGTGGTATATAGTGTATATACTGGTGCGTGTGTGTGGTATATAGTGTATATACTGGTGCGTGTGTGTGGTATATAGTGTATATACTGGTGTGTGTGTGTGGTATATAATGTATATATTGGTGTGTGTGGTATATAGTGTATATACTGGTGTGTGTGGTATATAGTGTATATACTGGTGTGTGTGGTATATAGTGTATATACTGGTGTGTGTGTGTGTGGTATATAGTGTATATACTGGTGTGTGTGTGTGTGTGTGTGTGTGTGTGTGGTATATAGTGTATATACTGGTGTGTGTGTGTGTTGTATATAGTGTATATACTGGTGTGTGTGTGTGGTATATAGTGTATGTACTTGTGTGTGTGTGTGGTATATAGTGTATATACTGGTGTGTGTGTGGTATATAGTGTATATACTGGTGTGTGTGTGTGTGTGTGGTATATAGTGCATATACTGGTGTGTGTGTGTGGTATATAGTGCATATACTGGTGTGTGTGTGTGTGGTACATAGTGTATATACTGGTGTGTGTGTGTTGTATATAGTGTATATACTGGTGTGTGTGTGTTGTATATAGTGTATATACTGGTGTGTGTGTGTGTGTGGTATATAGTGTATATACTGGTGTGTGTGTGGGGGGGTATATAATGTATATTCTGGTGTGTGTGTGTGGTATATAGTGTATATACTGGTGTGTGTGTGTGGTATATAGTGTATATACTGGTGTGTGTCTGTGTGGTATATAGTGTATATACTGGTGTGTGTGTGGGGGGGTATATAATGTATATTCTGGTGTGTGTGTGTGGTATATAGTGTATATACTGGTGTGTGTGTGTGGTATATAGTGTATATACTGGTGTGTGTCTGTGTGGTATATAGTGTATATACTGGTGTGTGTGGTATATAGTGCATATACTGGTGTGTGTGTGTGTGGTATATAGTGTATATACTGGTGTGTGGTATATAGTGTATATTCTGGTGTGTGTGTGTATTTGTGGTATTTAGTGTATATACTGATGTGTGTGTGTGGTATATAGTGCATATACTGGTGTGTGTGTGTTATATAGTGTATATACTGGTGTGTGTGTGTAGTATATAGTGTATATGCTGGTGTTTGTGTGTAGTATATAGTGTATATACTGGTGTGTGTGGTATATAGTGTATACACTGGTGTGTGTGTGTAGTATATAGTGTATACACTGGTGTGTGTGTGTAGTATATAGTGTATACACTGGTGTGTGTGTGTAGTATATAGTGTATATACTGGTGTGTGTGTGTAGTATATAGTGTATATACTGGTGTGTATGTGTAGTATATAGTGTATATACTGGTGTGTGTGTGTAGTATATAGTGTATATACTGGTGTGTGTGTAGTATATAGTGTATATACTGGTGTGTGTATGTACTGGTGTGTGTGTGGTATATAGTGTATGTACTGGTGTGTGTGTGTGGTATATAGTGTATGTACTGGTGTGTGTGTGTGGTATATAGTGTATGTACTGGTGTGTGTGTGTGGTATATAGTGTATATACTGGTGTGTGTGTGGTATATAGTGTATATACTGGTGTGTGTTTGGTATATAGTGTATATATTGGTGTGTGTGTGGTATATAGTGTATATATTGGTGTGTGTGTGTGTGGTATATAGTGTATATATTGGTGTGTGTGTGTGGTATATAGTGTATATACTGGTGTGTGTGTGGTATATAGTGTATATATTGGTGTGTGTGTGTGGTATATAGTGTATATACTGGTGTGTGTGTGGTATATAGTGTATATACTGGTGTGTGTGTGTGTGTGTGGTATATAGTGCACAGTGGTGGCCAAAAGTATTGGCACCCCTGCAATTCTGTCAGATAATACTCAGTTTCTTCCTGAAAATGATTGCAATCACAAATTCTTTGGAATTATTATCTTTATTTAATTTGCTTGCAAGGAAAAAACACAAAAGAGAATGAAGCAAAAATCAAATCATTGATCATTTCACACAAAACTCCAAAAATGGGGCAGACAAAAGTATTGGCACCCTCAGCCTAATACTTGGTTGCACAACCTTTAGCCAAAATAACTGCGAACAATCGCTTCCGGTAACCATCAATGAGTTTCTTACAATGCTTTGCTGGAATTGTAGACCATTCTTCTTTGGCAAACTGCTCCAGGTCCCTGATATTTGAAGGGTGCCTTCTCCAAACTGCCATTTTGAGATCTCTCCACAGGTGTTCTATCGGATTCAGGTCTGGACTCATTTCTGGCCACCTTAGAAGTCTCCAGTGCTTTCTCTCAAACCATTTTATAGTGCTTTTAGAAGTGTGTTTTGGGTCATTGTCCTGCTGGAAGACCCATGACCTCCGAGGGAGACCCAGCTTTCTTACACTGGGCCCTACATTGTACTGCAAAATTTGTTGGTAGTCTTCAGACTTCATAATGCCATGCACACGGTCAAGCAGTCCAGTGCCAGAGGCATCAAAGCAACCCCAAAACATCAGGGAGCCTCCGCCATGTTTGACTGTAGGGATCGTGTTCTTTTCTTTGAATGCCTCTTTTTTTTTCCTGTACACTCTATGTTGATGCTTTTGCCAAAAAGCTCTACTTTTGTCTCATCTGACCAGAGAACATTCTTCCAAAACGTTTTAGGCTTTCTCAGGTAAGTTTTGGCAATCTCCAGCCTGGCTTTTTTATGTCTCGGGGTAAGAAGTGGGGTCTTCCTGGGTATCCTACCATACAGTCCCTTTTCATTCAGACGCCGACGGATAGTACGGGTTGACACTGTTGTACCCTCGGACTGCAGGGCAGCTTGAACTTGTTTGGATGTTAGTCGAGGTTCTTTATCCACCATCCGCACAATCTTGCGTTGAAATCTCTCGTCAATTTTTCTTTTCCGTCCACATCTAGGGAGGTTAGCCACAGTGCCATGGGCTTTAAACTTCTTGATGACACTGCGCACGGAAGAAAGAGGAACATTCAGGTCTTTGGAGATGGACTTGGTAGGCTTGAGATTGCTCATGCTTCCTCACAATTAGAGAAGCATCACAAGATTTTTTCAAACAGTGCCAATACTTTTGTCCACCCCCTTTTTTAGGTTTGGTGTGGAATTGTATCAAATTTGGCTTTAGGACAATTCTTTTTGTTTTTTTTTCATTGAAGACAAATTAAATGAAGATAATACTACCAAAGAATTTGTGATTGCAATCATTTTCAGGAAGAAACTGAGTATTATTTGACAGAATTGCAGGGGTGCCAATACTTTTGGCCACCACTGTATATTCTGGTGTGTGTGTGTGTGTGTGTGTGTGTAGTATATAGTGTACATACTGGTGTGTGTGTGTAGTATATAGTGTATATACTGGTGTGTGTGGTATATAGTGTATATACTGGTGTGTGTGTAGTATATAGTGTATATACTGGTGTGTGTGTGTGTGTGTGTGTGTGGTATATAGTGTATATACTGGTGTGTGTGTGTGTGTGTGGTATATAGTGTATATACCACACACAGCCCAAAAGTTTGGACACACCTCATTTAAAGATTTTTCTGTATTTTCATGACTATGAAAATTGTACATTCACACTGAAGGCATCAAAACTATGAATTAACACATGTGGAATTATATACTTAGCAAAAAGTGTGAAACAACTGAAAATATGTCTTATATTCTAGTTTCTTCAAAGTAGCCACCTTTTGCTTTGATGACTGCTTTGCACACTCTTGGCATTCTCTTGATGAGCTTCAAGAGGTAGTCACCGGAAATGGTCTTCCAACAATCTTGAAGGAGTTCCCAGAGATGCTTAGCACTTGTTGGCCCTTTTGCCTTCACTCTGCGGTCCAACTCACCCCAAACCATCTCGATTGGGTTCAGGTCTGGTGACTGTGGAGGCCAGGTCATCTGGCGTAGCACCCCATCACTCTCCTTCTTGGTCAAATAGCCCTGGAGGTGTGTTTGGGGTCATTGTCCTGTTGAAAAATAAATGATGGTCCAACTAAACGCAAACCGGATGGAATAGCATACCGCTGCAAGATGCTGTGGTAGCCATGCTGGTTCAGTATGCCTTCAATTTTGAATAAATCCCCAACAGTGTCACCAGCAAAGCACCCCCACACCATCACACCTCCTCCTCCATGCTTCACGGTGGGAACCAGGCATGTAGAGTCCATCCGTTCACCTTTTCTGCGTTGCACAAAGACACGGTGGTTGGAACCAAAGATCTCAAATTTGGACTCCTCAGACCAAAGCACAGATTTCCACTGGTCTAATGTTCATTCCTTCTGTTCTTTAGCCCAAACAAGTCTCTTCTGCTTGTTGCCTGTCCTTAGCAGTGGTTTCCTAGCAGCTATTTTACCATGAAGGCCTGCTGCACAAAGTCTTCTCTTAACAGTTGTTGAAGAGATGTGTCTGCTGCTAGAACTCTGTGTGGCATTGACCTGGTCTCTAATCTGAGCTGCTGTTAACCTGCGATTTCTGAGGCTGGTGACTCGGATAAACTTATCCTCAGAAGCAGAGGTGACTCTTGGTCTTCCTTTCCTGGGGCGGTCCTCATGTGAGCCAGTTTCTTTGTAGCGCTTGATGGTTTTTGCAACTGCACTTGGGGACACTTTCAAAGTTTTCCCAATTTTTCGCACTGACCTTCATTTCTTAAAGTAATGATGGCCACTCGTTTTTCTTTACTTAGCTGCTTTTTTCTTGCCATAATACAAATTCTAACAGTCTATTCAGTAGGACTATCAGCTGTGTATCCACCTGACTTCTGCACAACACAACTGATGGTCCCAACCCCATTTATAAGGCAAGAAATCCCACTTATTAAACCTGACAGGGCACACCTGTGAAGTGAAAACCATTTCCGGTGACTACATCTTGAAGCTCATCAAGAGAATGCCTAGAGTGTGCAAAGCAGTCATCAAAGCAAAAGGTGGCTACTTTGAAGAACCTAGAATATAAGACATATTTTCAATTGTTTCACACTTTTTTGTTAAGTATATAATTCCCCATGTGTTAATTCATAGTTTTGATACCTTCAGTGTGAATGTACAATTTTCATAGTCATGAAAATAAAGCCTGCCTGGATCCCTTAGGAACATTTTGGACCCTCTTGGATTACAATTTCTTCCTCATGGGAAGAAAAGAAAACGGCTTCCTTTCAGATCTCAGTGCCTGGAAAATGAGCTGAGTCATAGTGCTCTGACAGATTTGCAGCTGAAGACTAAAGCTCGGGTAAGGCTATGTGCCCACGATGCAGAAATGCTCAGGATTTTTTCCTCAGCGTTTCTGCATCTCCCTGGCTAAAAAAAACGCATGCGGATTGTACTTGACAAGCGAAAGTGAAGCGTTCTTCACTTGCATTTCCGCATGCGGGTTGACAAGCGCTTTCCAAGCGATTTTAGCATCACTTGGAAAGTGCTTGTCAACTTGGTCACACTATATAAATCCATGCAAACCGCATGGATTTATATACTGTGACCGAAAGAATGGTAAAAAATAAAAAAATAAAGATATACTTACCCTATGATGGCCCCCGGTGTCCTGCTTCACTCCGTTCTCCCTTGCCGGCAGCGGCACACTGAAGGACCTGTCGACGTCAGCGTCGCGTGACCCGTCACATGACTATGACGGCAACGCAGGTCCTTCAGTCCATCGCGAACTGCCGGCATGGGAGGAGGAGCGCATCTGGGGCCGCCAGAAGGTAAGTATATATTTATTTTTTAATGTATTCTTTTTTTTTTATTATTTTTTTTTTTTACAATTTTCTATGGTACCCAGGTCCAGAGGAGAGTCTCCTCTCCTCTAGACCTGGGTGGTACCATCCGCACATTAGAACGCATGGAATGCGCATCTACATATACAGTGATGCGTAATCCATGCGATCTAATGAAGTCAATGGCGGCGAAAATGCAGCACTTCCGCAAAATAATTGGTAGTGCTGCGTTTTTTTCCGCAATGATAATCCGCAGCGGAAATTTCCGCAGCATGTGCACAGCACATGTGGATTATCATTGGGGAACATGGCAGGCCTTCTACCATGCATTGCATGCGTTTTTGCCGCTGCGGAAACGCTTAAAAAACGCATCGTGGGCACACAGCCTTAAGGTTTCTCTTACCTTTACAATCACTTGTGGTTCAGATCCAGTATGTGAAATGTCTTTCTCTAAAGAAAAAGATCCTTTAGAACACAAGAAGTCCCCTTCCCGCATGATCAAAGGAGAAGATCCCTGCTCCGGCGTTCCATCTGTTACAGAGGTTATACCATTATCCAAAGAAGGATCCTTACTTTCAAAGGAGCTCTGCAGCACAGATCCAGAGTGTGCCACATTTTCCTTGAAGGAAAAACATCCTTTACAACAGATGTCTTTTCCACGTCGGACCAAGCAGGAAAACACTAGCCAGAAAGACACAAGCCAAAGCAAGATCCCTGCTCCGCCGCAGAAACCTTCAGTTCCAGTGTTATCCAAAGATCCTCTGCTTTCCACGGTCCCTCGCAGCGTTGACCTAAGGTGTGCTATGACTTCTAAGAAGAGGGTCTTAACCCTTCAGATATCGCCCTCTACAACACCAAGAGATCTGGACAACGCTCGCACGGTAAGCAAACTTCCTTTGCCTCAGCGCAGAGCGATAGACTCAGAACGTACTTTGTGGCGCCTTGAGGCTTCAGCTGCCAATCAGTGAAGAGTCCCTGTACTCTCACAAAGAGTCAGGGCTCCCTGTGAGTGCGCGAGAAAGCCTTACCCAGCTCTCAGCCTTCTTCCATGCCACCAATGAGCAGCTTACTGATCACACCACACAGTTTAGAAACTTTAGAGGACAATCATAAGGAAGAGTCCATGCATCTCCTTAAGGGGTCAGAACCTTCCTTAAGCATCGGAACTGTAATAGATGCATGCAATACTTCTTCACCTGCATTTTTACTGAATAGATCATTGACTAATATGGCAAATGTTACCTTACTGGCTAGTAAAGGTAATAAAGATAATATCCAAAAACGTGCTGATGACATAAATTACTCTACAATATTAGTCAGACCCAAGGAAAGGGCTTTAACAACCAAATCTATGATCCTTATACAAGATACAGATGTATCTAATTTAAATAAACCTACAAGGTCTAGCATTATGACCAAGGTTAGAAACGACTTGGAACAATGGGGGAATAAATCTATACCACAAGGTAGGAATATGGAAGCTCCCTCTAATTCTACTTTAAGACGCTCCACCTCTCTCAGATCACTTAGGTCTGAATCTTTTCGGGACTTTCAAGATAATTGTGATGTAGCAGAGGACATAGAGGTGGACCCTTTTAATAGGTGCATGATACCAACAAGAGGGAAAAGAAAAGGAGTGGGGAATGACAGAAACGTAATTGTTGATAAATTGGACTGTGACTCCGATCCTGATGAAGAATCGGATGATTACTCACCAAACGTAACCCCAGTAAAAAATCGTTCCAGACTAGATAAAGGCTCTCCTCTTACCTCCTATGATACAAAAAGTTATAATAACTCATCACTTACTATTTTGGACACATCAACCGCTAACTTGACAGTACATGAGAACTTTATTAGAGAATTATTTATGTATTTAAAGTGAGTGTAGTGCTACAAAGAGTTAAAACTTAACATTTATTACAACTGAATAAAAAAGTAATACACAAGTCCAAAGGACCTAAAAACAAGTATAAGCCTGTCTGTGATAGTGAGTGACCCTAACAATCAATAGCTCATTATGTCCAGGAATATAACCATATGTGATAACAACATAGTCTACCTGTAACATCACACAGAAAATGGCGGGAAAATAGTAACGGAGCTCTCAAGACAGTGTCTCAAACGTATCGTGTCTCAGCCCACAAGAACCTTAATACATTTACACAATTGATGGTGAGCCTTTAAACACCTATAAATATGTTAATGGAACGACCTCACCAGATAGAATGTTGGTTCTTGCTCTCTGGCTTTAAGACAGCTCCATGTGATGGGGCATCCAAAACCTTATTCAGCCTCCAGCAACTCACAGCACACCGCTTCCAACGCGTTTCATTGCCTCAGCTAATCATCAGGGGAGAAGAGGGTGTCATGCGGTATAGAAGCTGGCATCAAACGCTCAGCTTATCCATTAGACAGTGCCGATAACAGGCAGATAGGTCCTCCTTTTGAATATGCCCGCGCTGACAAGCGGGCGCGTCATTTCCGGTTCCGGCCAGACGGCATCCGGTATGTGGAACGCAGGCGCCGGCCGTGACACGCAAACGTCACTTCCGGCTCGCGCGTCCCACAGGAAGCCAGTGCACAGACCAGGAAGCGACGAGTAGGGGGAATGAACACAGTGTGCCCACACATAGCACGCCGCGGTGGGTGGTAACAAGAACCCCCACCCACCCAAAATCACCCCCACCAGGAGGGGTGTCAGAAAAAAAGAACAAAGTATGACACTCCTCCGGTCACATACCATATGCCGCGCAGTCTATAATGACCACGCTAGACATACCCCAGTGGTCAAAAGACTGGAGATACTTCACGGGTCAAGTCAGATCAGTGGTAATGAGACAGAGGACAACCTCGCACACATAAAGCCCAAAAAGGGAGGAGAGGTAATTTGTAAAAATAGGGAGAAAACTGGGGAGGACCGCACCTCCAGAACAAGGGAAGGGGGAAGGGGGGATGAGAAACGAGAAGAAGGAGAGTGGATAGTGGGGCGTAACACAGGAAAAGATATTGAGCAAAAAATCAAAATTAACTCTTTTGATGCCATCAAGGATGTAAATCTATTTGTGCGCAAGTTGAAGTGGCGAAAGCACTTCATTAGGAACGATAGACATGCCTGTGCTGAACTGGGGGTACGTGAGGAACTCTTGCCCGACATTAGGACCCTCTTTCACCTTAGCGATCCTGACCCCAATTGGGAAGGCAGTGGCCCGTTTACCGATCTCAAACTGAAGAGTACAAAAATGCCACCCCCACAGACTGATTTGGGACCAATTGATGTGTTTCTGAGTATGGTAACTAAGGATTTGAGAGACCTTGAGAGCCATTCAGGATGGGCCAGGCATAATCTTACGCGTCGCGAGATACAGGCACTGATGTCTTTGGAAAATGATCATTCTATCACCATTAAACCGTCAGACAAAGGCGGTAACGTGGTGATCATGGACACCAGTGATTATCACTCGATGTGTAGTGTAATATTGAACGTCATCGAATGCTACCACATGTTAAACACGGATCCCACTAAGGGATTTTCCCAACAGCTGGAGGAACTGGCTAATGGGGCTCTAAATGACGGTGTTCTGAATAAACAAGAGAGGGATTTCATTTGCCCGGCCCATCCAGTAATGGCTACCTTTTATAGCTTGCCAAAGGTGCATAAGGGCTTGAATCCACTCAAAGGACGCCCAATCGTATCTGGGGTGAATAACCTAACCCAAAATCTGGGAATATACCTAGAGAAGGTACTCAAACCTTTTGTCCTAAGCCTTAATTCATTTATTGGCGACACCAATGACCAGCTCCGTAAATTGGAAAGTATAACGGTGGACAAGGACGTGACATTAGCTAGTATTGATGTTGAGTCACTGTACTCCTCAATACCTCACGACGGGGGTTTGGAAGCGATACGGTTCTTCCTCAGTGGGAGGGGCAAGCAATTTGAGAGACATAATCACTTTGTGATGGAGGCCCTACAGTTCTGCTTGACAAAAAATGTGTTCCTTTTCGGCGGGAAGTATTTCCACCAGCTCAGGGGCACCGCGATGGGGAGTCCCTGTGCCCCATCGTATGCTAACCTTTACCTGGGCTGGTGGGAAGAAACTGTCGTGTTTGGTGATATTCCTATGGTGGGTGGTGAAAACATCCTGTTGTGGGTTCGATACATTGACGACGTCCTAGTATTGTGGAAGGGGGACAAAAAATCCTTCGGGGATCTCGTCGACAGACTGAACCACAACGATCTCAATCTACATTTTACTTTTTAGTTTGGTCCTCATGAGCTGCCCTTCCTGGATATCCTCATCCGGATAGGTATGGATGGTGAGATAGTGACAAGTACCTATAGGAAGACAACTGCTTCGAATTCCCTTCTCAGGTGGGAAAGCAACCATCCTGTCCCCCTTAAGAAGGGAATACCAAAGGGACAGTTCATGAGGATCCGAAGAAATTGCTTGGATCATGTCACCTTTAGAACTCAGGCCAGTGACCTCTGTCGGCGTTTTCACGAGAGGGGTTACCCTAGGAAGGTGGTGGCCGAGGCTTATGGTGAGATTCTGGCTAGTGACCGCACCTCCCTACTACACCCACCCCCCAAACTGAGCAAAGATAGTGTTCCATGTAGACTTGTTACTACCTTCTCCAATCAGGCACATACAGTTCGTGAGATACTACACAAACATTGGCCGATCCTCCAAATGGATGAAGACATTGGTGATGTGGTGATGTGGTCGATTTAAGACCCATGATTACCTATAAAAGGGGCACATCCCTTAGGGACAGACTGGTCCACAGCCACTACACGGGTCATCTGGGAAACAATTGGTTAAGAAGTTCTATCAATGGTAGTTTCAGATGTAGTGGATGTGTATCATGTAAAGTTATGATACAAGGAAAGGACTTTAGAAGCAATGTCACCGGAGAAACCTTTGTCGTCAAACATTTTAGCAATTGCAGATCCAAGGGGATAATCTATATGGCCATTTGTGTGTGCGGGGTGGAATATGTGGGGAAAACTAAAAGAGAACTAAGAAGAAGAGTGGGGGAACATCAACGGGATATAGCCCTGAAAAGAGACACCCCCCTGGCGAGACATGTGAACAACGTGCATCCTAACGACACGAACGTGATACGACTCATGGGAATCGATAAAGTGATTGCCCCGCCAAGAGGGGGTGATTGGGACAAATTGATTCTCCAAAGGGAGACTAAGTGGATTTTTAGATTGCAGACAATGGCCCCTCAGGGCCTAAATGAACAGTTGTCCTACAGGTCCTTCTTATGAGTGCAGGGCGAAATAGGGCAAGGAGAGTAGGGATAGCCGCCGCGGAGTGGTGGCGCCACTTGCGCAGGTTTTAGGGTGCCAACCTCCACTGACAGGTAGGGACAGTCCTTACTAGTTTATCAATAGGGCTGTGTAGTCCCCTCTGCTGTCTCTACTCCCCTCGGTGTATTCACCTGGTTGATTTTGATTTTTTGCTCAATATCTTTTCCTGTGTTACACCCCACTATCCACTCTCCTTCTTCTCGTTTCTCATCCCCCCTTCCCCCTTCCCTTGCTCTGGAGGTGCGGTCCTCCCCAGTTTTCTCCCTATTTTTACAAATTACCTCTCCTCCCTTTTTGGGCTTTATGTGTGCGAGGTTGTCCTCTGTCTCATTACCACTGATCTGACTTGACCCGTGAAGTATCTCCAGTCTTTTGACCACTGGGGTATGTCTAGCGTGGTCATTATAGACTGCGCGGCATATGGTATGTGACCGGAGGAGTGTCATACTTTGTTCTTTTTTTCTGACACCCCTCCTGGTGGGGGTGATTTTGGGTGGGTGGGGGTTCTTGTTACCACCCACCGCGGCGTGCTATGTGTGGGCACACTGTGTTCATTCCCCCTACTCGTCGCTTCCTGGTCTGTGCACTGGCTTCCTGTGGGACGCGCGAGCCGGAAGTGACGTTTGCGTGTCACGGCCGGCGCCTGCGTTCCACATACCGGATGCCGTCTGGCCGGAACCGGAAATGACGCGCCCGCTTGTCAGCGCGGGCATATTCAAAAGGAGGACCTATCTGCCTGTTATCGGCACTGTCTAATGGATAAGCTGAGCGTTTGATGCCAGCTTCTATACCGCATGACACCCTCTTCTCCCCTGATGATTAGCTGAGGCAATGAAACGCGTTGGGAGCGGTGTGCTGTGAGTTGCTGGAGGCTGAATAAGGTTTTGGATGCCCCATCACATGGAGCTGTCTTAAAGCCAGAGAGCAAGAACCAACATTCTATCTGGTGAGGTCGTTCCATTAACATATTTATAGGTGTTTAAAGGCTCACCATCAATTGTGTAAATGTATTAAGGTTCTTGTGGGCTGAGACACGATACGTTTGAGACACTGTCTTGAGAGCTCCGTTACTATTTTCCCGCCATTTTCTGTGTGATGTTACAGGTAGACTATGTTGTTATCACATATGGTTATATTCCTGGACATAATGAGCTATTGATTGTTAGGGTCACTCACTATCACAGACAGGCTTATACTTGTTTTTAGGTCCTTTGGACTTGTGTATTACTTTTTTATTCAGTTGTAATAAATGTTAAGTTTTAACTCTTTGTAGCACTACACTCGCTTTAAATACTCATCTTTTCTGTGTGGTTGTCTTGAACCCCTATTGCTGTACCTTGAGAATTATTTATGGCCTCTGCAAACCAAATGGAACTTAATCTAAGCAAGAAAATGGACACTCTACAACAATCCATGAATAACATTAACATTAAGATGGGAGAAACTGTTAAAAAAGTTGATGAGGTTTCAATGAAACAGGACGTCCTAGAAAAAGACCATACCTATTTGAAAGAAGAGGTTAAGCAACTAAAATTAAAACTAACTGACATAGATGACAGAAACAGAAGAAATAATTTAAAATTCAGGGGAATTCCTGAAAATGTCCCACCAAATAAACTGTCATCCTTTATCAAGGATCTAACAAAAAAAGCGCTCCCATCAACAACACCAATAGACTCAACGATAGATAGAGCCCACAGACTCCCGAAACCTACATTTCTTTCCAAAGAAATCCCTAGAGAAGTTATTGCAAGGTTTGACTTCTATCACATAAAAGAACAACTATTGGACTATATGAAGAAGAATTCCAACCTACTGGCACCATTTGAAAACATCAGAATCTATACAGACCTTTCTAAAGAAACACTGAAACTAAGGAAATCATTTGTGGACATAACAAACATCTTGAGAGCTTGGAACATACCATACAAATGGGGATTTCCCACTAAGCTCATCATATTCTATAAAGGGTCCACACATATAATCCAAGACGTGGAAGAAGGAAGGAGATTCCTTGTACAAGACGATCTGACTGAGACAATGGATCAATCACCTTCGCCAGGAAAGGGAGAAGGTGACACTTGAATTAAATTTCACTTTTCAGTTAATATCATCCCAGACCAACTAGTAGACACCACAGCTACTCCCAGATATAAGATTTTTACTTTAAAAAAATAGTTAAATCAAGAAAATCTCTACGATGCTTTTAGATGTTTGAATACATCCTCTAGAGAATACACATTTTATTCAGATAGACATCACACTTTCACCAGAATAGATTTAGTTTGTACAAATATTCATTCACTACTAAAAATTAAAGAGGTCACCATAGGAAACATCACATGGTCAGACCATGCCCCAGTATTCTTTTCATTTTTAACTTCTAACAATTGTGAGCGAACCAGAATATGAAGATGCAATTCATTTCTATTAAAACATCCACTATATAAAAATAAAATTGAAAACTCCTTTAAAAATTACTTTAAGGAAAATACTTCACAAGAAATTGCACCAGCCACAACATGGAATGCCCACAAGGCAGTTCTGAGGGGACTGCTTATCCAACTTAACTCACAATATAATAAACAAATTAAAATTCAGGAAATTACTGACAAAATTGACAAAGAAGAAAAACGGCAACAAACTAATCCATCTCATAGTACACATTCAAAAATCCTGAAAACTGAGATTGGAACTAAGATCTCAGTTAATAGAAAAATATGATAAAATGATACATGATAAGGCATTATTTTGAATACAAGAAGATGTCCAAATTAATGTCAGAAAAAATCAAACAACAAAGAATAAAAACAAAAGTCACACATATCCAAAAATCAAATAATCTTCTATCACACCCAAAGGACATCTCTGAAGCCTTTGCTTCATTTTATTATGCATTATATAATCTTAAAGATAATTTGGATGTACGACAACCCAAAGAAATAGATATAAATAACTTTTTATCTGGTATTCAACTCCCAGTACTGAATGAAGAACAATTAGCTTGTTTAAACTCCCCCTTTTCAGGTCCAGAAGTCGAGACCACATTATATAAATTAAAAGAAAATAAGTCCCCAGGTCCTGATGGCTTCTCAAATGACTATTATTCAACTTTCAAACATATCCTATCTACTCCCTTAACCAATTTTTTTAATCAAACAACTGAAGAAAAAAACATGCCATCTGAGAACCTCCAAGCCAATATTATAGTGATTTCCAAGCAACAAACAGATCCCACATTAATCTCAAATTACAGACATATATCCCTTCTTAATACAGATATAAAAGTGTTGGCAAAAATAATAGCAAATAGATTATCAGAATTTTTACCTAGCTTGATACATATGGATCAAGTCGGGTTTGTAAAGGGCAGACAAACATCAGACGGTACCAGGAGAACCTTGGACTTGATTGCCCACATAGAAAAAATAAAAATCCCTTCAATACTTCTCTCTATCGATGCTGGAAAAGCATTTCATAGGATTAATTGGAGCTATATGTTTGCAACTTTATCTAAATTTGGTATCCATGGTCGAATTTTTAATGCCATCTCAACCTTATACACATGTCCATCAACTAATTTTTGGTAAATAATCTCCCTTCTAATTTTTTTTAACATATTCCAATGGCACACTGCAAGGCTGTCCACTATCCCCGATCCTCTTTACCCTGATAATGGAGCCTTTTGCAGAAGCAATCAGGATGAATAATTTAATCACAGGTGTTCCAACGAATAAAAGACAATACAAGATAAGCCTTTTCGCGGATAATATAATTTTAACGTTAACAAACCCACTGAACTCTATCCGGGAACTAACTCATTTAATTAAAGAATTCTCTAAACTCTCATATTGTAAAATTAACCCAACTAAATCAAAAATCTTAAGTTTTAACATAGATCCAGAGACAAAAATATAATCAAAAATGAATTTCCTTACACATGGGAAAAAGCCAATATTACATATCTTGGGATTAAATTGACTAAACCCGGGGACAAGATTATAGAAATAAATCTAACATCTATAAAGAAATACAAGAAAGCATTTCTAAGATAGAGAAGGTAGAAACTTCTTGGTTGGGAAAAATAATTATATATAAAATGTCTCTGCTTCCCAAGCTCCAATATATTTTTCGCACCATACCTCCTCTTATTCCACAAGTCTAGATGAACAAATTTCAAAAACAATTATCAAACTTTATCTGGAGTTGCAAGCCTCCTAGAATTTCTAAACGGATTATTTATAAGCACAAATTAAATGGAGGCATGAGTGTCCCCAATTTAAATGCGTACCACCTTGCTAATTTAGTCATGCAGAGTAGGAACTGCCTCCTAAATTTACCCATTAAACTCTGTTGGATCGAATTAGAGAGAGAATTCAACAAGGACTTACCCTTTTTATCAATGGTATTGTCATTTCTTTTTGACAAATCATTAGATTTACAGTTACATCCAGCCATCAAATCATCAATATTATCATGGAAATTGCTGTTTAATGCAACGAATTCTAACATCATACCAGCCAATCTAGAAAATATCCCTAGTTCCACTCTCAAAATTGCCATTTCAAATTTTGACCATACATTATGGGAGAAAAAAGGGATCAAAGATTTCTCTGGAATACTGAAGGAAAATAAAGCAGATTCCTTTTACACTTTTCAGCAACTCAAAGAGTAATATAGGCTTCCTGATATAGAATTTTATACATATCTTGAGATAAGGAAATATATCAGAAAAAAATACAAATTCCTGTTGGTTATTTCTAGAGAAATATTTTGTCTTTTGAAAAACCCAGAAAAGAACACTTTGTGGAGCACAAAAAACATTTATGCAAATTTCAATGAAGATAATTTATTTACAATACAAACGTATATGAATAACTGGAAAAGAGATATAGGTACTCAATTCTCCACAGAAAGATGGAGGAAAGCAATTAAAATGACATACACAAACTCAATTAATGCTAGCTTACAAGAAACATATTATAAAACCTTGACTGGGTGGTATTTCACACCGGTAAGGATGCACAAAGCATTTCAGAATCAATCTGAATCCTGCTGGAGACGCTGTGGACTCAAAGGTAGCCTTTATCATATACTATGGGAATGTCCATTAATAGTAAATTTATGGAAAGAAGTATTTGAATTACTGAGCGAAGTATGTAATGTAGATAACCCTTATTCTCCTCATTTAGCACTTCTTTCATTGGAAGCAGACTTATCTCAAAAAGTTAGACCAATTGCTATCCATGTTTTCTTGGTTACAAAATTACTTATAACAACTAATTGGAAACAAACGAATGTGCCTTTGATATCAGAGGTAATTGACAGAGTAACCACAAATAACACTTTTGAACTAGCGGCCGCCATGAGAAATAACACAATGAATAAGTATGATATTCATTGGTTCTCATGGAACACTCATTTTTCATCTAAAGAGTCCCGGTAAGATCTAAGACTTTTCCCAAGGTAATATTAATACCAGATACCTCTTCTTTTCTTTTTTTTCTTTTACCTTTTGTCACGGGTGTGTCGCCACGAAGATCGTCACGATTACACAGCCTGACTTCTCGCAGCTGACTTTTTGGTGCTTTGTGTTTTTCGGCAGTGAGGGAGTTAATTCTCTCTCTCTCTGTGCTAGACGAGGTCCAGCCTCGCCCAGCTGCAATCAATGCTGCTGTAGTGAGACTCCTTCAAATGCCTGCTGGTCTGTTAGGGAAGTGTCGGTGAAAGCATCTCATGCAGACTAACAGAGCGGATCGTGGTATTTGGAGTTTCAGAGATAAGTGTATTTGGAGTGTTTTTTCCCTTCCTCGCTTTATCATTTATCTCCTTTCCCGTTGGTGTTCCCTCTGTTGTAGTTGTGTAGTTTTTGTATGCAAGGTGGTTTTGGTTTTTCCCTTGTACTGTCTCGTTCGTCTAAGTACTGTGTGTGGGCATATTATTACTTGTTCCCTTTTGTTGTAATCGGGGTCCTTCTCAGGACTAGATTACTT
The DNA here is from genome assembly GCF_046119375.1 of Phyllobates terribilis. Classification (NCBI taxonomy): domain Eukaryota; kingdom Metazoa; phylum Chordata; class Amphibia; order Anura; family Dendrobatidae; genus Phyllobates; species Phyllobates terribilis. Next base: position 9,352,793 of record NW_027362761.1, on the reverse strand, counting down.
AGGTGCAGGGATCCTCAGGAGGTAGGGGTTACGCTGGCGGCCTGGACCTCTGTACCTTTAACAGTACCTCCAGGTTGAGGGATTAGTCAGGGCCCCAGCTTAGGGTCAGCTTAGGCCCCCTACCTCCAGTATACAGAGACAGCGTGACATTTTCACCGACCACTTAGTTTTTCTCCAGCTACCATGGATCCAGTAGCCGGTCTAGCTCGGCAGTTGCAGAGTTTGTCCATGGAGCTGGCGGACGTTAGGTCCAAGGTTTTGTATCCTCAGGAGCAAGCCGGACCAGAACCTAAAGTAGCTCTCCCTGACAGGTTCACTGGGGGGCGGAACAAGTTTTTTGTTTTCCGGGAGGCATGCAAGTTGTACTTTCGGCTGCGGCCTCGGTCATCGGGGAGTGAAGAACAAAGGGTGGGAATTGTCATCTCGCTCCTACAAGGGGACCCACAATCTTGGGCGTTCTCTCTTCCCCCGGGCTCCCCGGCTCTCCAGTCAGTGGATAGGTTTTTCGCTGCTCTGGGACTCGTATATGATGACCCAGATCGGATCTCCCTTGCTGAGTCTAAGTTACGTAGGATCCAGCAGGGAGATCGTCCGGCGGAGGAATTCTGTTCGGAGTTCCGTAGGTGGGCCACGGACACCCAGCGGAATGACCCGGCTCTTAGGAGCCAGTTTTGTCAAGGTTTATCTGACAAATTACAGGATGTGTTGGCACAGTATGACTCTCCCGCGTCACTGGAAGCCGCTATGGCCCTTGCTATTCGCGTTGACAGACGGCTTCGGGAGAGGTGCGGGATAACTCTACCCCCTGTGATGACTCCACCTCCTACAAGGTCCCCTCATATGGTGGTTCCCCTGGTCAGTCCAGAGGAGCCTATGCAATTAGGAGGGACATCATTTCGGGGGAGGGGACCGGTGGTGCGCCATAAGACAGGAAGGTGTTTCTTCTGCGGGAGAAAGGGACATTTTATTGGGGGGTGTCCATCCCGTCCCTTGCAGAGTGAAGAGTCGTCGGAAAACTGTTGATCCCAGGTTGTGTGGTGGACGGCAATCTGGGAGTAGGTATTTCGTCCCTAGGTTCGTCTCAGTTTCTCGTACCGGCGGAGGTGGTGGTGGGTACGAGAACTGAGAGGATATCTGTTCTTCTGGATAGTGGGGCCGGGGCTAATCTGGTTGATGCTCGGTTTGCCCGGGTTCAAGGTATGCGATTGAGTGAGTTGGCTAAACCCATCCCCATATTCTCGATGGATGCCAGGCCTCTCGGTCAGGGAAGTTTTTTGCAAGCTGTGCATGACGTAAAACTTCAAGTGGGGGCGATACATAAAGAACTGTTGTCTTGCTACGTGTTGGAGGGTCTTCCCACTCCTATAGTGTTGGGCCTTCCTTGGTTAACTAAGCATAACCCGGTTATTAATTGGCAAACCAGAGAGATAAGCCAATGGAGTAAATTCTGTAATAAAAACTGCATGAACACGGTCATCGGTGCGGTTACTCCTTGGGTCTTACCTCCATTTCTGGCGGACTTTGAGGATGTATTCTCGGAGAAAGGGTGTCAGGAACTACCTCCTCATCGCGAGTATGACTGTTCTGTAAAACTGCTCCCTGAGGCCAAGTTACCTAAAGCTAGGTTGTATAACCTTTCTGGTCCTGAGAGGCAGGCCATGAAGGATTATATTTCAGAAAGTCTGGCTAAGGGGCATATTAGACCTTCATCTTCACCGGTGGCTGCGGGGTTCTTCTTTGTTAAGAAGAAAGATGGAGGCCTACGCCCTTGCCTGCATTTCCGTGAACTTAATCGGATTACGGTCCGAGATCCGTATCCGCTCCCACTTATTCCCGATCTCTTTAATCAGATCGTGGGCGCCAAATGGTTCTCTAAGTTGGATCTCAGGGGGGCGTACAATCTGATTAGGATGAAGGAGGGGGATGAGTGGAAGACGGCGTTTAACACTCCGGAGGGGCATTATGAGAACCTTGTCATGCCATTCGGTCTGACTAATGCCCCGGCGGTGTTCCAACACTTTGTTAATGACATTTTTCGCCGCCTGGTGGGACAGTTTGTTGTCATATATCTGGATGATATCTTAATTTACTCGCCGGATCTGGTGTCTCATCAGGAGCACGTTAGGCAGGTGTTACAGATCTTGCGGGATAATAAACTGTATGCCAAATGGGAAAAGTGTGTGTTCGCCGTACAGGAACTCCAGTTTTTAGGCTTCCTGGTTTCAGCGTCCGGTTTTCGTATGGACCCTGGGAAAGTGCGGGCAGTTCTTGAGTGGGATCGGCCTGAGAATCTTAAGGCACTACAACGTTTCCTGGGGTTTGCTAATTATTACCGGAAGTTCATTCGTAATTTCTCGTCCATGCTTAAGCCTCTCACAGACATGACTAAAAAGGGGACGGATTTTTTAGGTGGTCTGACAAGGCTTGTCAAGCATTCTCCTCCTTGAAAAAATGTTTTGCCTCGGCACCCATACTCATTCAACCTGATGCGTCACAGCCATTCATTGTAGAGGTAGACGCTTCCGAGGTAGGGGTGGGAGCAGTATTGTCACAAGGTTCGTCCCCTGGTAAGTGGCATCCGTGCGCCTTTTTCTCTAAAAAATTGTCGTCCGCTGAGAGGAATTACGATGTCGGCAATAGGGAACTCTTGGCCATTAAGTTAGCTTTTGAGGAGTGGTGCCATATTTTGGAGGGGGCAGTCCATCCGGTCACCGTCATCACCGATCACAAGAACCTGCTATATCTGGAGTCCGCGAAACGTCTGAATCCCAGACAAGCTAGGTGGTCATTGTTTTTTACCAGGTTTAATTTTGTCGTTACATATCGTCCTGGGTCAAAAAATGTAAAGGCGGATGCCTTATCTCGTAGTTTCCCTGGGGCCGGGAATACAGACGACCCGATTCCTATCCTTCAGGAGGGGGTGGTGGTTTCGGCAGTATGCTCTGAGCTGGAGGAGGAGGTATTGGAGGCTCAGGGGGACGCCCCTGTTGGACCTCCGGGGAGACTGTTTGTTCCAGATCAGTTGCGACAAAAGGTGATCGAGGCACACCATAACTCAGTTTTTGCAGGACACCCGGGGAGTAGAGCAACTGTGGATCTCCTCTCGCGTCGGTTTTGGTGGCCTAACTTACATAAGGAGGTGGTAACTTTTGTCGCGTCCTGTGGGGTTTGTGCGCGCTCTAAGACCTCACATACCCGTCCGTCTGGGGCCCTCTTACCTTTGAAGATCCCGGAGCGTCCTTGGACTCATCTGTCTATGGACTTTATTACGGACCTCCCTCCGTCTTCGGGTAAAACGGTCATACTCGTTGTAGTGGACAGGTTCAGCAAGATGGCACATTTTATCGCTCTTCCGGCTCTCCCTAATGCTAAAACTCTTGCGCAGGTGTTCATTGGGGAGATTGTGAGGCTTCACGGGGTACCCTCCGAGGTGGTGTCTGATCGGGGGTCTCAGTTTGTGTCCAAGTTCTGGAAGGCGTTTTGTGCACGGCGGGGGATGCATTTGTCGTTCTCATCGGCTTTTCATCCTCAGACCAATGGTCAGACGGAACGTATGAACCAGAGCTTGGAGACATATCTCCGGTGTTTTGTGTCAGAGAACCAGGAGGACTGGGCTTCTTTCTTACCTCTGGCAGAGTTTGCTCTTAATAATAGGCGGAGCGAGTCCACTGGTAAGTCCCCGTTTTTTGGGGCATATGGTTTTCACCCCCAGTTTTGTACTTTCAGTAGGGGGGGCTCTTCGGGGGTTCCTGAGGAGGAACGATTTTCCTCATCACTCGCTTCAGTATGGAGAGGGGTGCTGAAGAATCTGAATACTATGGGGAACCGATACAAACGTATGGCTGATAGGAGGAGAGTGTCTGGTCCGGACCTAAGTGTGAACGATCGGGTATGGTTGTCTACCAGGAATATAAAACTTAAGGTTCCCTCCTGGAAACTGGGTCCCAGGTTCATCGGGCCGTACAGAATCAGTTCTATTATTAATCCGGTGGCATTCCGTCTTGACCTCCCCCCTACGTTTAAAATTCACAACGTGTTCCACAGATCGTTGCTTAAGAGGTATGTGGCGCCGGTGGTACCGTCACCTTTACCTCCCCCTCCAGTGGTGGTCAAGGGTAACTTGGAGTTCCAGGTATCGAGGGTCATCGATTCACGCTTTAATCGCCGGTCCCTTCAGTACCTGGTTCATTGGAAAGGGTATGGTCCTGAGGAGAGGATGTGGGTTCCTGCGTCGGATATTAACGCAGACCGATTAGTTCGGGCCTTCCACACAACTCACCCGGATAAACCTGGCCCTGAGGGTCCGGAGGCCCCTCGTAGAAGGGGGGGTACTGTCACGGGTGTGTCGCCACGAAGATCGTCACGATTACACAGCCTGACTTCTCGCAGCTGACTTTTTGGTGCTTTGTGTTTTTCGGCAGTGAGGGAGTTAATTCTCTCTCTCTCTGTGCTAGACGAGGTCCAGCCTCGCCCAGCTGCAATCAATGCTGCTGTAGTGAGACTCCTTCAAATGCCTGCTGGTCTGTTAGGGAAGTGTCGGTGAAAGCATCTCATGCAGACTAACAGAGCGGATCGTGGTATTTGGAGTTTCAGAGATAAGTGTATTTGGAGTGTTTTTTCCCTTCCTCGCTTTATCATTTATCTCCTTTCCCGTTGGTGTTCCCTCTGTTGTAGTTGTGTAGTTTTTGTATGCAAGGTGGTTTTGGTTTTTCCCTTGTACTGTCTCGTTCGTCTAAGTACTGTGTGTGGGCATATTATTACTTGTCCCCTTTTGTTGTGATCGGGGTCCTTCTCAGGACTAGATTACTTAGGTGCAGGGATCCTCAGGAGGTAGGGGTTACGCTGGCGGCCTGGACCTCTGTACCTTTAACAGTACCTCCAGGTTGAAGGATTAGTCAGGGCCCCAGCTTAGGGTCAGCTTAGGCCCCCTACCTCCAGTATATAGAGACAGCGTGACACCTTTTCCTGAAAATAATGTTTTTTTTGATTTATGTTCAGATTTTAAGTAGAGTGCAAATGGTTTGGTTGACCTACTGTAAATTCACATTTATTTCCTATGCCCCTCCAATCTTTCCCCAACCATATACCCTTGCCGTCCCTTCCTACTGACCTTGTTATTTGCATGTTTTTAATCCCAACGTGTGTATTGTATTCCCCCCCCCCCCATTAAAAAACAATAAAGATAATTTGAAATAAGAAAAACACTTTGGTCTTCTTTGTGAGTGAAGTATTGGTAAAATGATTTTTGAAAAGTTTTTAATGAATTTTTTGTAGAAATTTGCAAATCCTATAAAGCGATTTCTTGGGGTAGGCCAGTCTAATACCGCTCTGATTTTACTGGGATCCATGCTCAAACCTTCTGGGGAGATTATATATCCTGGAAATTGAGTTCTGTTTTGTTCAGATTCACATTTTTCGAGTGTGATATAGAGATGATTCTACTGTAGACGTTCCAGGACTAACTGGACATGCCTGCGATGCTCCTCCAAGGTATCAGATAATATAAGAATGTCATCGAGATAAATAACATCGATCCATGAAATCTCGAAAAACATCATTAATGAAGTGCTGAAAGGTGGCAGGGGCTATGCTAAGGCGAAAAGGCATAACCAGGTATTTTAAATGTCCAACTCTAGTTCTAAAAGCTGTTTTCCACTCATCTCCCAGTCAAATTCGTATGAGATTATAAACCCCTTTTAGATAGAGTTTGGTAAAAACTCTTGGCAGAATGTATCTCTCCAGCAACTTAGGAATTAAGGGAAGTGGGTAGCGATTTTTAATGGTAATCTTATTTCTCTGTTGAGTCCTTCTTTTCTTCAACAAACAAAAGGGCTTCATCTGGAGAAGAAGGTTGAATAAAGCCTTTCTCTAAATTTCATCTAGGTATTCTTTTAGTACTTTCAATTCTGGTTCAGAAAGATTGTAAATTCACCCAAAAGGAATGGATGCTCCAGGAAGCAATTCAATGAGACAGTCATAAGAACGATGGGAAGGCAGTTGATCGGCTTTTTTCTTGCTGCATACCTCACTGAACTGCTGGTACTGAGGTGGTAGTTTATCATAATTTTTATGAGAAATCTCAGATACTTGAATTTGTTTGAGAACAGATAAATTAGCATGGCAATTGTTCATACAGTACTAAGAGGGAAAGGTAATGGTCCTTGAAGCCCAGTTGATAGAAGGGTTATGGATTGAAAACCAGGGAGTTCCTAGAATAACTGGAAATTTTGGAGAGGAAATAAGAAGAAAACTAATAGCTTTATGATGATTTGGTTCAATACAGATTTCAAGTTCAATTGTCTCCTGATTAACAGGTCCAGAAGACAAAGGTGATCTACCCACAGTTTCCATATCGATTGGGATGGATTTAGCTCTACTTGCAATGTTATTATCAAGTGTAAATTGTAAGCCCATGAAATTCCCTCCTGCTCCAGAATCTAACATGGCAGAGTACTGTATTTTTTGGCACCCGATTTTGACCTGTATGGGAACGTCAAAATGAGAAGATGGTAATTTCTCTTTGCCTTTATCCTGCATTACAGATGAGATGGTCTGCATAACCGGATCTAGCCATTCAGAAAGGTCTAAATTGCTTGCACGTTTGGCATTTGTGAAGGCTATAGTCCTTTTATTAGGACCGTTAATGGCCTAATATGCAGATCCCCCGCAATAGAGGCATAAGTTTTCTGTACGTCGCCTATCCTTCTCTACTGCAGAAAGAGGTTTTCGAATGACGTCAATTTGCATAGGTTCAAGCTCATTTTCCATTTCTTGTCAGTTTTTTAATGCTGATTGAGTAAAGAAGTAGTTAGGGTTGTTTCCAAATAGTCTTTCCTTTCTTCGTTCAGTGAGACTCAGATGCAAAATTGAATAAAGTCCTCTAAATTATCAGGGGTTTCGACCCTTGCAAGTTCATCCTTTATTAGCTCTGATAATCCTCGTTTAAATTGACTCCTCTGGGCAGCTAAATTCCATGTGGTGCCTGCCACCCAGCGGCGGAATTCGGAGGTATTTTCAGCTACAGAGTGCCGCCTTTGATGTAGATTATGCAGCTTGGTTTCAGCTGTGAATATCAAACACCTGATCCAAAGCTGTGATGAAGGAAACTAACTCATTGAGGAAGTCAGAATTCTTTTCCACATTTTTCCTGTCACTGGTAAACGGAGAAGTTTGCATCTGGTAGGTACATGGGAGCAGCAGTATAGTTTGAAGGATAAGCAGGTTGCGTAGTCAAGAATAGCCAGCAGTCGGTACACAGGAGCAGCAGTATAGACTTGGATGAGGCAGCAGGTGAAAGGAGAGCTTGATTAAAGGCTGGGAACTCAATAATCTTGCAAGGAAGGAAGAAAGTGAAATGGCAGGTTTAAATAGGGTGTTCAATCAGGAAACTTACAAGGTGGAGCCAATCAGGAACTACACAGGTACTAGTATCTAGGTTAGCAAGAAAATGTCCAGCAAGCTGAATAGCTCAAAGGGAAGAGCTGACACCTGGTGCACCAGAGCTGCTGGGTTTGAGTCATGACAAGCTGCTACACAATGGATAGAGCTGTCTAGCCCAGCACTGCTCAATGTGTACATATGACCACCACCAGAGATAATCACAGGTGAATGGTGGGGGTTCCATGTGTCAGATTCCCACTGGTCAATCCTAAAGTTAGGTCATCAATATCCTTTGCCTGGACAACTTTAACGAGTATCCTATTGATATTATAGTGTTCCAATATGCATCTCCATTTACAGTGAGGAAAATAAGTATTTGATACACTGCCAATTTTGCAAGTTTTTCCAACTACAAAGAATGGAGAGGTCTGTAATTTTTATTGTAGGTACACTTCAACTGTGAGATAAAGAATCTAAAAATAAAAACCAGAAAATCACATCACTATAGGCTCTTTTATAAATGTTTCATTTTAAGTCAGTAGCTAAGTGTTTAACATTATCGTACTGATGCTTCATTTCAAGAAACCACAAGACATAACAGTGAATAATATTTATGGTGGTTGTACTGTATGTCATTCTTCTGTCATTATTTGAGTGCATTTAATTGTTGGATGCCTTCTCATTTATTACAGGTTCTGGAAGTATACAACAAAGAAGATAAATTTGGGAATCATTTTTATTTTTTACGTATAATTTATTTGATTTGATTTTTTAACTGCTTCGCGACGGCCCACTGTAGATAAACGTCGGCGCTTGCTGGGCTCTGTTCAGCGCCGACATTTAAAAACGGTGGGTGGTCTCGCAGCGCTCAGGACCCCCAGGGTCCTGCAAGCACTGCGTTTGCGGTGCAGAGCGATAGTTCTGACAGGGGACATCATCGGGACCTGATTGGATCAGGTCCCAGTGATGTTAACCCTTTGCTGTCTTCTATATGCCGCGATCTATAGTGATCGCGGCATATAGAAGACAGCAGAAGGAGGGGGTTGTCTTACTTACCTCTCCGAAGACCCCTGATACCTTCCAGGACCTGACGTTGCTATGGCAGCTGGAGGTCACATGACCGCCTCCAGCTCTGCCATATATGGTGTCCTGCCTGACTCAGCCTGCAGCTGAAGCCAGGCAGGAGACTCTGACTGTGAAACAGTCAGCGAAGATCTCATGTAAAGTAATGCAAGTCTATTACATTACATGAGATCAGTGATAAGAAAAATTAATGTCCCATACAGGGACTAAATAAAAATGTAAAAAAAAAATGTTTTTAAACTGTTAAAAAAAAAAATTACAAAATAAATAAAAATATATAAATAAAATATTAAACCAATAAATCCGTATATTAATGCAAAAACTAAAAAAGTACACATATTTGGTATCGCCGCGTCCGAAACAACCCGATCTATAAAACTGTCACACTAATTAACTCCTTCTATGCACACCGTAATAAAAATAAATAAAAAACGGAGCAAAAAAATATGTTTTTTCATCATATCGCCAAACAAAAAGTGGAAAAAAATGCTATCAAAAAGCAAAATGGAAATAAAAATGGTACCGCTGTAAACATAATCTTGTTCCACAACAAAAAAGTCGCCATACAGCTCCATCAGCCAAAATATAAAAAAGTTATAGCACTCAGAATAAAGCAATGCAAAAAAAATATTTTTTCTATAATATTGTTTTATTGTGTAAAAGCGCCAAAACATAAAAAAAATATACAGTAAGTGTAGTATCGCTGTAAACGTACTGACCCGAAGAATAACGCTGCCTGATCACTTTTACCACCCGCAGAACGGCATAAAAAAAAACCTCAAAAAACAATTCCTGAATTGTTGGTTTTTGTTAATTTTACCTCCCAAAAAATGGAATAGAAAGCGATCAAAAAATGTTACGTACCCAAAAATGGTACCAATAAAAATGTCAACTCGTCCCGCAAAAAACAAGCCATCACATGACTCTGTCGGCCGAAATATGGAAAAATTATAGCTCTCAAAATATGGCGATGCAAAAACTAGATTTTGCAAAAAAAAGCGTCTCTTAGTGTGTGACAGCTGTCAGTCATAAAAACCCGATATAAATCTGGTATTGCTGTAATCGCACCGACCCGAAGAATAAAGTAATCTCATCACTTATACCGCACGAGGAACGGCGTAAAAAATAAATAAAACCAATTCTTCACCTGCTACTGATTTGTTTATTATGTCTCCCAAAGATCGCAGTAAGGCTCTGCTCACATTTATCCTGCGCTCTGCGCTAAGCGCTTACACCAGAGTTTCCGTGTAAATCTCTGAAATACGTGATTCACCGGAACCCATGACGGAAGATTCCCTGTAATGAGGCAGATATAGGCCACTGTGGATGCCGTCTGGCCTGTGATCCCACGGTGTCAGTTTTTTTAGGTGTGCATAAAAGTGCGGTTGGCCACAGTTTTGTGCACTTCTGAAAAAAAGGACACCGCTAAACAGAGTCCAGAGTAACTCTGCTGCTTCATTACAGTGAATGGATCCCGTAGGGGTTTCATCTGAATTACATCACTTCGAAATTTAGATGGAAACCCCGATGTGAGTGCTCCGCCTCGAGCGTCGGGTAAATGTTACGTAAAATGTTCCCAATAAAAGCTTCAACTCAGTCCTCAAAAAAAGCTAGTCCCCACTCAGGTCCGTCATCTGTTAAAAATATAAGGGACTTCCAAGTTACTGGTAGCAGAAAGGCTCTGGAAAAGCGAAATGGCCCTTGCCCCCCAAAAGAAATTCAGAAAATGTTGTGTTCCCAAATCCAAATGCCTATTCTACAATAATTTGTTCTCCAATTGTCAAATAGCGCTCTGTCCCCCCCAGATCTCGCCGTATGGCTGAGCGGTACGATACAGCCACATATGGGGTATTGACACTTTTAGAAGAAATTGTGTGACACATTTTGGCACCATTATTACCCATTGCCCTGTGTGAAAATATAAAATCTGAGGGTAAAACATTTTTTTGTGGTAAAAATATAATTATGCTTTTTTCACTGCCCAATGGTATAAATTTAAAAATTAAAAAATACTCACTACTTCCCTAGATGAATTCCTTGAGAGGTGTAGTTTACAAAATGGGGTCACTTGTGGGAGTTTCTGCTGTTTCGGCATGTCAGCGACTCTTCAAATGTGACATGGTGTCTGCAACCTATCCCAGCCAACATAGCGCTCCTTTCTCTTCTGAACCCTGCCGTACACCAAAGCAGTGGTTTTCCCCCACATATGGGGTATCGGCGTGTTCTGGAGAAATTGCACAACAAATTTTATGGTGCAATTTATCCTGTTACCCTTATGATAATGCAAAATTAGGGAATGAAAAACATTTTTTGTGGGAAAAATGTGAAAATTTTATTTTTACAGCTCAATATTATAAACTTCTGTGAAGCACCTTGGGGTTCAAGGTGTTCACCACACATCTAGATAAGTTCCCTAAGGGGTCTAGTTTCCAAAATGGTGGCACTTGTGGGGGGTTTCCACTGTTTAGGCACATTAGGGGCTCCCCAAATGCGACATGGCATCTGCTAATTATTCAAACAAATTTTACATTCAAAAAGTCAAATGGCGCTCCTTCCCTTTCAAACCCAGCAGTGCACCCAAACAGTGGTTTGCCTCCTCATATGGGGTATCGGCGTGTTCAGGAGAAATTGCACAACAAATTTCATGGTGCAAATTATCCCGTTACCCTTATGATAATGCAAAATTAAGGGATGAAAAATGTGAAAATTTTATTTTTACAGCTCATTATTATAAATTTCTGTGAAGCACCTTGGGGTTCAAGGTGCTCACCACACATCTAGATAAGTTCCCTAAGGGGTCTAGTTTCCAAAATGGTGGCACTTGTGGGGGGTTTCCACTGTTTAGGCACATCAGGGGCTCCCCAAATGCAACATGGCGTCCGCTAATTATTCAAACAAATTTTACATTCAAAAAGTCAAATGGCGCTCCTTCCCTTCCAAACCCTGCCGTGCGCCCAAACAGTGGTTTGCCTCCACCTATGGGGTATCGGCGTGTTCAGGAGAAATTGCACAACAAATTTCATGGTGCAATTTATCCTATTACCCTTATGATAATGCAAAATTAAGGGATGAAAAACGTTTTTGTGGGAAAAATGTGAAAATTTTATTTTTTACAGCTCAATATTATAAACTTCTGTGAAGCACCTTTGGGTTCAAGGTGCTCACCACACATCTAGGTAAGTTCCCTAAGGGGTCTAGTTTCCAAAATGGTGTCACTTGTGGGGGGTTTCCACTGTTTAGGCACATCAGGGGCTCTCCAAACGCAACATGGCGTCTGCTAATTATTCAGACAAATTTTACATTCAAAAAGTCTAATGGCGCTCCTTCCCTTCCAAACCCTACAGTGCGCCCAAACAGTGGTTTTCCCTCACATATGGGGTATCAGCGCGCTCAAGAGAAATTGCACAAAAAATTTTGGGGTCCATTTTTTCCTGTTACCCCTGTGAAAATAAAAAAAAAAATGGGTCTAAGTAACATTTTTGTAAAAAAGGTAAATGTTCATTTTTTTCTTCCACATTCCAAAAATTCCTGTGAAGCACCTGAAGGGTTAATAAAGTTCTTGAATGTGGTTTTGAGCACCTTGAGCGGTGCAGTTTTTAGAATGGTGTCACTTTTGGGTATTTTCTGTCATAAAGACCCCTCAAAGTGACTTCAAATATGATGTGGTCCCTAAAAAAATGTTTTTGTAAATTTTGTTGGAAAAATGAGAAATCGCTGGTCAACTTTTAACCCTTATAGCTCCCTAGCAAAAAAAAATTTTGGTTCCAAAATTGTGCTGATGTAAAGTAGACATGTGGGAAATGTTGTTTATTAACTATTTTGTGTGACATATCTCTCTGATTTAAGGGCATGAAAATTTTCTAAATTTTCGCCAAATTTCCGATTTTTTCACAAATAAACGCAAGTGATATCGAAGAAATTTTACCACTATCATGAAGTACAATATGTCCCGAAAAAACAATCTCAGAATCAGGGGGATCCGTTGAAGCGTTCCAGAGTAATTACTTCATAAAGTGACAGTGGTCAGAATTGAAAAAATTGGCCCGGTCACGAAGGCAAAAACAGGCTCTGGTGCGAAGTGGTTAAAGGAGTCTTCTGATCTCTGGGCAAGTTTCTGCTGTGAAATATGCGACTGTTATTTGCTATATCTTGACAGTATGCAGTGCGCACACTGTCACAATACTTTTATATTCCCAGTGCGAGTGGGTGGTCATGTGAGTGCAAGTATGCAATTTGCAAAGAACATTAAGAGAAGAGGGAATTGAACATTGAGAGAAGCTGAGGATAATCTAATCGGCACATGACCGCAACGCTGCAAATCACATACTTGCAGTCATGTGACCACCCACTCAATACAGGGTAATTAAGCCACGATTCAGCAATCTATAGTAGATTGACTTCAGAAATGTGCCGACAGCCCAGAAAGCTCCTATAAATAGCAGTAGTTGGTTCCAATTAGAATTAAAAAATAAATAAATGAAAAAAAGATATTGCATTCTTATTCAACTGCATTTATTATTTTAATGGACCTTTTTCTACAAAGGACAATGAAGACTATAATTCACTTAACTTGCAATTAAAATTTGTGCCTTTTTAAAGAGCTACTAAACATAAAATTTAAACAAAGAAATAAGTCCAAAAAATGAAAATATTATCATAATATCTTTACTTTGCTTTTGCTCCTTTTATCTGTTATCACAATAACAATAAAATAAAGAGGCAGTATATACTTATTTTATTAACTAGCCTTGTTTTCTTCTCCCACCCCCTCACCTCTGTAATTCTTGTGCATGTGAGCCAGGAAGATTAGAAGGAGGAAGCTTAGGCTGCATATTTTTCATCTATACAGTGAGCGCAGGCATTTTGTTAGTGTAAGGAGATGGACATACTGCCCACGTTCCCCCTTGAAGACATGAGTATTGTAATGGTGAATGATGTGAATTGAGATATGTTATTGGTAATAATATAGTGTTCTGCCTGACAGTAGGGAGAGTTAGGGTTTATATTTGGGACTAGCCCTGAGTTGGTGGGGATAAGGTGAAGACACAGAAACCGTTTCCTGTCAGTATGACAGATAGGGCCCAGTGTGCGCCAGTATCAGACCTGTTCTGGACTGTAAGTAGTGCCACATGACATGAGTGTCCTGAAGTGAGAGAAGACAGAGACCGTGATTAGCATGATCCGTAGTAAAGAGGAAGGAAAACTGACAGAGTGGTCAAAAGGAGATGGGTCCTGGGAGAGGACGCCTGTTATGCACACGCCCGGACTGACTGGCGTGTGCGGGAGAAGTGGTTCCACTGGACCATGAACCGGAGAGTGCCTGGAGGGGCGTGACTAAGTATCTGGCCGATCCGACCAAGATGGCACGACGGCATACGACGCCAGTGCACCAGGGAGAAACCGGGCAGAGGGACCAGGTGCTACTCCAGGTCAAACTCCGGACACGGGGGTTGACCCACACGGATTACTGGAACAGGCAGGTTAGGCTGGCACAGACTGGTGGATATAAGCGAACACGGCAGGTATGCAGACGGGTGGATACAGGCGAATATGCAGGCAGGGAGGTACTGGCCGAAAGGACGGGCTGGAGCACAGAGAGGACAAGACCCAGTACAGACTGGGTCACAGAAACAGAACCGCAGATGCGGTAGCCAAACACAGCAGAGAGGGAACGCCCGAAGCGGTGGGCAAGAGCAGAGCAGGACGGGACTGCCGGAGCAGCGAGCACAAGCAGAGCAGGACAGGACTGCCGGAGCAGATGCAGAGCAGGACGGGGCTGCCGGAGCAGCGAGCAGAAGCAGAGCAGGACAGGACTGCCGGAGCAGCGAGCAGATGCAGATCAGAAACCGCAGGAGCGGCAAGCAAGGCAAGAGCAGAGTGGAAACCGCAAGAGCGGTAAACAAGGCAGGAGCAGAGCGGAAACCGCAGAGCGGCTAAGAAGGCCGCAGCAGAGCGGAAACCACAGAGCGGCAAACAAGGCAGGAGCAGAGCGGAAACCGCAGAGCGGTAAACAAGGCAGGAGCAGAGCGGAAACCGCAGAGCGGTAAACAAGGCAGGAGCAGAGCGGAAACCGCAGAGCGGTAAACAAGGCAGGAGCAGAGCGGAAACCGCAGAGCGGTAAACAAGGCAGGAGCAGAGCGGAAACCGCAGAGCGGCTAAGAAGGCAGGAGCAGAGCGGAAACCGCAGAGCGGTAAACAAGGCAGGAGCAGAGCAGAAACCGCAAGAGCGGCAAACAAGGCAGGAGCAGAGCAGAAACTGCAGAGCGGTAAACAAGGCAGGAGCAGAGCAGAAACCGCAGAGCGGTAAACAAGGCAGGAGCAGAGCAGAAACCGCAGAGCGGTAAACAAGGCAGGAGCAGAGCGGAAACCGCAGAGCGGTAGGCGAGGCAGAAGCAGAGCGGAAACCGCAGAGCGGCTAGAACCGCCGGAGCGGCGAACGAGACAAGGCAAGGGGATAGGACTCTGTTCACCAAGAACAGACGGAGAAGGAAAGGCAGAACCAGAAGCACACAAAGTACTTACAAAGAAGTAGCGAGCGTACACTAAATTCACAACAGAGGTACAGAGACGACGAGAAGGAATTTAGGAGCAAGTTCAGACTCTGCAGAAAGACGCAGAAAACAGACATAGAGGGAAAAGGGAGAAAAGGCTAAAGTAGAAACGAGGCACAGACAACTGGGAACAGAGGAACGGGAACAAATACAGCAAGGCAGGAACACAAACAGGACACTGTTCAGACAGGAACAGATACCGCAAGGCACAGACAGGCAGATCTAGGAATACGGCCCCTAGAAGGCGAAAGAACAGGCTGGAAGCGTGTTCACAAGAACAGACCACAGTTCAGACACAGAACTGGAAAACAGGCAGGAAAACAGGATAGGACCTGGCACGTCAGAGACAAAAAGCCAACTGACAGGACACAATGCTCAGGCGCCATCTTGAGGAAGAAGGTGGAATAAATACCCAAAGATGGACAGCAATAGGCTGAAGATGCAACAGGGGCGTGTCCGCAGCAGCTACAAGAAACAGGAAGTTCAGCGGGCGTCGCCCTATGCAGCCAAAGTAGAGCAGAGCAGAGCACAAGGAAAGAAGCCAGACCAGGAAGCTGGGCGGGAGATGAAGTTTGCGATCTTGCATGATGAGAGATGGAACACCATGCAAGAACGCCGCCAGGTATGCTACAGTACCCCCCCCCCCTTACGCCCCCTCTTCTTCAGGCCTGCAAGGATCTTCCGCAGGGAATTTTGGGGGCCAATCCCTCTCTTCAAGGAGATTACTTCTATTGTCCACAGGAGGAGACAAAACTGGTCTCATAATCTGGATGGCTAGGATGCGACTTCCCATCCAGCCATCTTCAGCAACAGATGAAACGGGTGAAGTACCAGAAACAGCACACAAAAAAGTCTCTCTACATTTATTTTTAGGCAGCACCCCAAAAAGTTCAGGAGACAACTGGATGTCCTCCGCCGGGTTGGAGGGGTGCAGAGACTCAGGGGTAGCCTCTGCTTCGGGGTACATCTTGTCAAGCTCACAGGATGAAATGGGTAAAGTATCAGGTACAAGGTGTAGTGAAGTCACTGCCTCTTTGTTATGTGGTGGTACCCCGGAGGATTCAGGAAACAACTGGGGGTCCTCCGCCAGGTTGGAGGGGTACCGAGACTCGAGGGTAACCTCTGCTTCGGAGTACACTAGGTCAGACTCACTGGAAGAAGCGGGCGAGGTATCAGGTACCGAGTAAAGGAGAGTCTCTGTCCATTCGTTATCAGGTAGCACCCCGAAGGGTTCTGGAGACGACTGGAGGTCCTCCGCCTGGTCGGAGGGGTGTAGAGACTCGGGGGTAACATCTGCTTCGGAGTACACTAAGTTGGACTCACTGGACGAAGCGAGCGAGGTATCAGGTACAGAGAATAGGAGAGTCTCTGTCCTTTCGCTACCAGGTAGCACCCCGAAGGGTTCTGGAGACAACTGGAGGTCCTCCGCCTGGTCAGAGGGGTGTAGAGACTCGGGAGTAACTACCACTTTGAGGCACCCATTGTCAGGCCCACAGGACTGAGCAGACGAAGTATCGGGTACCGGGTGTAGGGAAGTCTCTCTCCAATTGTCATCGAGTGGTATCCCGGAGGATTCAGGAGGCAACAGGGGGTCCTCCGCCAGGTAGTAGAGGTGTACAGACTCGGAGGTAATCACAGCTTCGGAGCATCCTTGGACATGCACACTGGTTAAAGTGGGTGTAGTATCTGATGCCAGGTGCAGGAAGCTTTCCTGTGTGGACTCTAGATGGGTAGCAGTCTCTTCTGGCAGGAGAACTGGTGCACCACCCACGCACATCACCCGCTGGGGCTTCTCCGGGATACAGGGAGATGAAGCTTCAGTAGGGACTTCAAGGTAGGGGTCAGGAGGTCTCTGGGAGGACAGACTCTGGCGTGACGGCTTGCCTCTACGTCTAGCACGTCTGGACTGCCTCTTGAGGTTGGGAGAAGTATTCCGGAGAGTGTAGTCATCCTGAGTGGATTCTGGGCAAGCAACAGTCTTTTCGGGCAGGTGAACTTGTGCGCTACCTATGCACATTGCCCGTCGGGGCTGCTCCGGGATACAGGGAAGTGAAGCTTCAGCAGGGGCTTCAGGGTTAGGATCATCGAAAGCCAAAAGGAACGCCACCAGGAAGGCCTGTAGGTCAAGAACGATAGGATCCTGTGCTTCCCATAGGGGGTTGATCCATTCCAAGGCATCACCCGCTAGGTTGGACATTATAAATCCCACCTTAACCCGATCGGAAGAATAAGCATTGGCATAGAACCGGAACTGCAGCAAGCATTGCCACACAAACGCACGGCATTGTTTTGGATCCACGGGAGCAGGTGCAGCTTCAGCAGGGACTCCAGGATTGGGGTCATCGAAGACCATTAGGAAAGCCACCAGGAAGGCCTGCAGGTCAAGGATGATAGGATCCCAAACTTCCCATAGGGGGGTGACCCACTTCAAGGCATCACCCGCTAGGTAGTCAATTATAAATGCCACTTTAGACCAATCAGAAGGAAAAGAAAGAGGGTAGAACTTGAAGTGTAGCATGCATTGCTCCACAAATGTACGACTTAGTTTTGGATCCCCATAGTACTGGGGCGGATCCGCAGGAACGGGTGCAGAAAGCTCCATCTGGACGGGTGCGTAATTCGCCTGGAACTCAGCTAGAGAAAAAAAAAAATTATTTATTTATTTTTAATGCACGTATTTAGCTGGAAAACGCCTCAGAGAGCGAAGGCCGTGGGGCTCAACGGGAACCATGGCCTGAGCATGCTGTTATGCACACGCCCGGACTGACTGGCGTGTGCGGGAGAAGTGGTTCCACTGGACCATGAACCGGAGAGTGCCTGGAGGGGCGTGACTAAGTATCTGGCCGATCCGACCAAGATGGCACGACGGCATACGACGCCAGTGCACCAGGGAGAAACCGGGCAGAGGGACCAGGTGCTACTCCAGGTCAAACTCCGGACACGGGGGTTGACCCACACAGGGATTACTGGAACAGGCAGGTTAGGCTGGCACAGACTGGTGGATATAAGCGAACATGGCAGGTATGTAGATGGGTGGATACAGGCGAATATGCAGGCAGGGAGGTACTGGCCGAAAGGACGGGCTGGAGCACAGAGAGGACAAGACCCAGTACAGACTGGGTCACAGAAACAGAACCGCAGATGCGGTAGCCAAACACAGCAGAGAGGGAACGCCCGAAGCGGTGGGCAAGAGCAGAGCAGGACGGGACTGCCGGAGCAGCGAGCACAAGCAGAGCAGGACAGGACTGCCGGAGCAGCGAGCAGATGCAGAGCAGGACGGGGCTGCCGGAGCAGCGAGCAGAAGCAGAGCAAGACAGGACTGCCGGAGCAGCGAGCAGATGCAGAGCAGAAACCGCAGGAGCGGCAAGCAAGGCAAGAGCAGAGTGGAAACCGCAAGAGCGGTAAACAAGGCAGGAGCAGAGCGGAAACCGCAGAGCGGCTAAGAAGGCCGCAGCAGAGCGGAAACCGCAGAGCAGCAAACAAGGCAGGAGCAGAGCGGAAACCGCAGAGCGGTAAACAAGGCAGGAGCAGAGCGGAAACCGCAGAGCGGCTGAGAAGGCCGCAGTAGAGCGGAAACCGCAGAGCGGCAAACAAGGCAGGAGCAGAGCGGAAACCGCAGAGCGGTAAACAAGGCAGGAGCAGAGCGGAAACCGCAGAGCGGTAAACAAGGCAGGAGCAGAGCGGAAACCGCAGAGCGGCAAACAAGGCAGGAGCAGAGCAGAAACCGCAAGAGCGGCAAACAAGGCAGGAGCAGAGCAGAAACCGCAGAGCGGTAAACAAGGCAGGAGCAGAGCGGAAACCGCAGAGCGGTAGGCGAGGCAGAAGCAGAGCGGAAACCGCAGAGCGGCTAGAACCGCCGGAGCGGCGAACGAGACAAGGCAAGGGGATAGGACTCTGTTCACCAAGAACAGATGGAGAAGGAAAGGCAGAACCAGAAGCACACAAAGTACTTACAAAGAAGTAGCGAGCGTACACTAAATTCACAACAGAGGTACAGAGACGACGAGAAGGAATTTAGGAGCAAGTTCAGACTCTGCAGAAAGACGCAGAAAACAGACATAGAGGGAAAAGGGAGAAAAGGCTAAAGTAGAAACGAGGCACAGACAACTGGGAACAGAGGAACGGGAACAAATACAGCAAGGCAGGAACACAAACAGGACACTGTTCAGACAGGAACAGATACCGCAAGGCACAGACAGGCAGATCTAGGAATACGGCCCCTAGAAGGCGAAAGAACAGGCTGGAAGCGTGTTCACAAGAACAGACCACAGTTCAGACACAGAACTGGAAAACAGGCAGGAAAACAGGATAGGACCTGGCACGTCAGAGACAAAAAGCCAACTGACAGGACACAATGCTCAGGCGCCATCTTGAGGAAGAAGGTGGAATAAATACCCAAAGATGGACAGCAATAGGCTGAAGATGCAACAGGGGCGTGTCCGCAGCAGCTACAAGAAACAGGAAGTTCAGCGGGCGTCGCCCTATGCAGCCAAAGTAGAGCAGAGCAGACTACAAGGAAAGAAGCCAGACCAGGAAGCTGGGCGGGAGATGAAGTTTGCGATCTTGCATGATGAGAGATGGAACACCATGCAAGAACGCCGCCAGGTATGCTACAACGCCTAGCACTACGGCCCTGAGTTTATAACTCAAGAGATAACAGGCCAGGACAGGGCAGAAAACATGAGCTGAAGAGCGTGCCCGGTTTCAACGTGTCAGGAGCAGGGACGATAAGGACTGGCCATATTGACAAACTAGTTCCCTCGAGAGGGAAGAGGATGTGGAACTGTAGGTTGAGAAGAGGGCTTTCACTAACTGAATCATAGTACTCAGCTGGGTTGTGGTGAAGGAAGTTGAACCAGTGGAGAGAGAGACCAAGTGAGTTAAGAGTAACTGAGGCTGTGTGTGAAAATGCTCTGTAATGTGAAAGAAAAGTTCATCAAGTTGTGTTCCTACCATCTGTTGTACATAATCCCCACTGAGTTATTGTTCAGTAAAGAGTTTATTTTTGACTGGTGGTCTCCCTCATTGAACTGTTTGACATCTGGTCTTAGTCAAATCAAGTCATCGGTAACATGCGGCCTGCTAGGGCATAGATCTCCCATAGACTAAGTTCACACACCCAGCCAGGAACACCTTTCATGATACTGTAGCAGGATTTCCTGGGGCAATGGGACTCTCTCTGTCCATCAAGCTAGGAGAACCCTAGGCTATCCCTGTTCCCCAGATTACCCCTGAAGGTGGAGATGCTGGGGCTTTGTACATGCTGAACTGTTTCCTCTCCCACCCAGGGAGGTATGGGGCAGACGTGTATATGATTACACAAACCAGACAGACAGGGATAAAGGAAACTATAATCATACAAATACACTCATAAAACAATAGTGGAAATCAAGGGAACAGTAGGAGGGAATAACCAAATTGGAAATATATACACACACAATACCAAATCCATGCAGATATCTCCAGAGAAAACACCAACTGACTGCTACAAATACTGAATACTCCGCCAGCACCAAACGTTGTAGTTGTAAGGTATCACCAGCAGAGAAAGGAAGTAGTAGTAAGGTTTAAATAGCAGCACCAGGATCTCCTTTGGCTCAGCAGACAGAGATGCCGGGAGACAAGTACAGGACTGCTGGATCGAATCCCGGGGCATGACACAACCACTTTCATTTAATATTCCGGGGTGTAAGAGATGAGTACCTCGTCCATGGCTACTGCCCCACGCCATGCTACTTTAATAGGAATATTCTAGCTATCAATAATGAAAAGTAGATTACATAACCATTTTCCAGCCATAATAACAATATTATCAGCGGTTGCACATAATGCCACTAGTAAGTTGTACCTCATTTATAGATTGCACATAGTGCTGTGAAGGCTCCTGGGTTCAAATCCCAAGAAGAACATCTGCAAGGAGTTTGTATGTTCTCCCCTTGCTTGTGTGTTTTTCCTCCCACATTCCAAAGACATACAGATAGGAAATTTAGATTGTGAACTCCAATGGCAACAGCTATGATGTCTGTAAAACGCTGTGGAATTAATGGTGCTATATGATTGCGTAAATTAATAATAATAATGCAGGGACAAATGCTGCAAAGTCAGAATGCTTTCAAAAATAGACATGCTAATAGTTTATTTTTATCAGTTGACAAACTGCAATGAGAATGAACAAATGTTTGGTGTGGCCACACTTTACTTTTAAAACCACACCAAAGCATCTATACTTTTAGCTACATTTGCACAGTTTTTGAAGGAACTCAACAGGAAGGTACAAACCTCTTGGAGAACTAACCACCGATCTTCTGTGGATGTAGGTTTGTGCATATTTTTCTATTTTTTTCATGTGAACAGACAGACTCAATGATGTTGAAATCATAGCTCTCGTTGGGGCCCTATCATAACTTCTATGACTCCTTGTTCTTTACCCTGAAAGCAGTACTTAATGACACTGGCTGTGTGTTTGGAGTCATTGTTCTGCTACAAAATAAATTTGGGGCTAGTCTGAAGACTCCCTGATGATATTGCGTGATGACTAAATATGGCTCCCACAGAACCTTGACCTCAACATCACAAAATCTGTCTGGGATTACATGAAGAGACAAAAGTATTAATCTATAGCCACAGAAGCTAGTTCTCCATGATATTTGGACCAACCTCCTGGTTGAGTTTGTTTAAGAACTCCATGAATTGTATGTACATTGTAGAATAATTGATACTTTGATGCTGCTTAGGGTGGTCACACCATATATGAGTGTGATTTAGGTTTCTCTTTTGCTCCTTCACTTTGCATTTTGTAAATTGATAGAAATCCAATAGTTTATTTTTATTTTTAAAACTATTCTTGCTTGGCAGAATTATTTCTACATCTACCTAAAACGTTTGTTATTGAACAATGGTATACAGTCCTGTGCATACAGTTGATATACACATCAGGACAGTAGACTTTACCCAGCCATATCTGAGTCCTTAATTACAGCTTTCTAGGGAAAGTCACCCAACTTTCCAAATTTACTGCCTTAGTAATTTATACAATCTAAGGGTATGTGCACACAAAGAGTTTTTTGGACCTGGTTCCAAAAAAACGTAAAAAAAAATCACTCAAAAATGTTTGAAAGACTTATTATTGATTTCTCTTGTTAAACCACTTTGTTGTTTATGTTTAGTTTTTTGGGTATGTGCACACAATGTCTTTTTCAGGCAGATTCTGCTGTGTAAACAGCCTGAAAACTTGTCAATAACCATTTCAAAGAACGAACAATATGCATGTCTATGGGAAAACGACTTGCTGTGTGGTGTTCAGGCTTTTGAACCTCTTTTAACCACTTGGTGAAAGAAACTTCTGCTCCGAATCTTCTCAGTTAATTTAACACAAGTCACTGTAAAAGCTCAAAAGGCATCTCGAGAACATGAGAGCGTCTTTTGGAATGTTTTGCAGTCATTTCCACCAATAATATCCATCGTGTTTTATTCATGATTAAAGAAAAGTTTACACCCCCCAACCAAGTTTGTCACAACCCCATCTAAAAAGGGTTGTATTCCAATAATTAAGACGTGTTGCAACCACAACCAAGAAAGAAGGAGTGAGGACCAAGCATGACATGAAGGAAACGAGCGTAGATGGATAGAAGCGTGGGGTCACTCACTGAAGAGGCAAGTGGCATATCCATTTTTTTGAAAAGGCTCATATTTGATAAATTACATGAATTACCATATATGTGTCCAGTTTTTTTTACTATGGTGGTAGTGCGGCTTTTAATTAAATTGGTGAAATATAGATATTTTTAATGTGCAAAATCTGATGGATGTACTCTATTGTTTGAGGGCATTTGACTTGTTTATTTATTGGGAATTGCATAGATAAAAATGTCGTATTTATTTTTTTAATAAACACACAATGCACAAGCATGTATTTTAGCATAGTTTTATTTGCTCTTGTTAGGAAATATATAACTTTGCTTGACTTGAGAACTGCATTTTGCAAATTTCCAGGCAACTGTGGTGCCTGGATCAAATCTATATTGACTGCTACTATTTAGACAGTATATCTTTATTTTGCCAAGAGCCACCTGTTGGTTGCCTGTATCGTTTAATATATATATATGTGTATATATATATACACATATATATATGCATACATGTATATATATATATATACATGTATATATACATGTATATACATACACTGCTCAAAAAAATAAAGGGGACACTCAACTAACACATCCTAGATCTGAATGAATGAAATATTCTCATTGAATACTTTGTTCTGTACAAAGTTGAATGTGCTGACAAGAAAATCACACAAAAATCATCAATGGAAATCAAATTTATTAACCAATAGAGGTCTGGATTTGGAGTCACCCCCAAAATAAAAGTGGAAAACACATTACATTCTGAACCAACTTTGATGTAATGTCCTTAACACAAGTGAAAATGAGGCTCAGTATTGTGTATGGCCTCCACGTGCCTGTATGACCTCCCTACGATGCCTGGGCATGCTCCTGATGTGGTTGCGGATGGTCTCCTGTGGGATCTCCTCCCAGACCTGGACCAAAGCATCCGCCAACTCTTGGACAGTCTGTGGTGCAACATGACGGTGGATGGAGCGAGACATGATGTCCCAGATGTGCTCAATCGGATTCAGGTCTGGGGAACGGGTGGGCCAGTCCATAGCTTCAATGCCTTCATCTTGCAGGAACTGCTGACACACTCCAGCCACATGAGGTCTGGCATTGTCCTGCATTAGGAGGAACCCAGAGCCAACCGCACCAGCAAATGGTCTCACAAGGGATCTGAGGATCTCATCTCGGTACCTAATGGCAGTCAGGCTACCTCTGGCGAGCACATGGAGGGCTGTGCGACCCTCCAGAGAAATGCCACCCCACACCATTACTGACCCACTGCCAAACCGGTCATGCTGAAGGATGTTGCAGGCAGCAGATCACTCTCCACGGCGTTTCCAAACTCTGTCACGTCTGTCACATGTGCTCAGTGTGAGCCTGCTTTCATCTGTGAAGAGCACAGGGTGCCAGTGGCGACTGCCAATCCTGGTGTTCTGTGGCAAATGCCAAGCGTTATGCACGGTGTTGGGCTGTGAGCACAACCCCCATCTGTGGACGTCGGGCCTTCATAACACCCTCATGGAGTCGGTTTCTAAACGTTTGTGCAGACACATGCACATTTGTGGCTTGCTGGAGGTCATTTTGCACGGCTCTGGCAGTGCTCCTCCTGTTCCTCCTTGCACAAAGGCAGAGGTAGCTGTCATGCTGCTGGGTTGTTGCCCTCCTACGGCCCCTTCCACGTCTCCTGGTGTACTGGCCTGTCTCCTGGTAGCGCCTCCAGTCTCTGGACACTACGCTGACAGACACAGCAAACCTTCTTGCCACAGCTCGCATTGATGTGCCATCCTGGATGAGATGCACTACCTGAGCAACTTCTTTGGGTTGTAGAGTCCGTCTCATGCTACCACGAGTGTGAAAGCACTCCTGCCCCGGTCTCCGGTGAAGAGAGGCGCCGCGGCAACGCTCCTCCCGGTCAGGTAAGTATCTAAGTATGGCGCCGGAGATTGCGGTATGTGTTCAGTGACTACGCATACTGCGATCTCCGGCGCCACACACCCCTCTTACCTGTAACAGCTGGATGCCTGCTTCTGCCTGGAGCCAGACTGCGCGTCACGCATGCGCAGTCTATAAAGGCTTCAGACAGAGACTCGCATCCCCGGTTATATTATAGATATATATATATATATATAATATTGTAAGGTTGCAGCTGGACAGGTCGTGGATGGGAGGTATGTGTCCCCGAGGTACCTAGCCTCGATTATCTAGGACTTGGAGAAGCAGGCTCCAGCACACATAGTGCTGAGAGGCATATAATGGGCCGGGTTTTACGAGCAGCTGAAAGAGCTGGGTGGGATCGGCTGCTCACTTACCTCCAGTCCAGGTCTTGAAATGTCCTGATTTAAGGCTGCTGTGGCTGTCTCAGTCTGTGTGTTTTGCAAGGTGAGGAGACCTTGCATGTGCTGCTCAGACTCTGCTGGAGTCAGAGGAAAGAACTTCATTTAAACGACTGAGGCCATTATGTATGCACTGGTTATTAGAAATTTTGTTCTGTTAGACCTTCTCAAACCTGCAAGAGGCTATTTAATTTGATATTTTGACCGGTTTCTAGACGTTTGATAAACCACCTGTTTGTTTACACCGACAAACTGCACCCCTGTATGTGAACCAGCGTCTACCAAAGAGCCGATCTCTCACTATATCTGTAATATAACCTGGAATACATGTCTCTGTCTGAAGCCTTTATAGGCTGCGCAAGCGCGACACGCCTGCGCAGTCTAGCTCCAGACAGAAGCACGCATGGAGCCGTTACAGGTAAGAGGAGTGTGTACGGCGCCGGAGATCACGGTATGTGTTGACACTGAACGCATACCGTGATCTCCAGCGCCATACCTAACCGGGGGGAGCGTTGCCGCGGCACCTTTCTTTTTGCCGGGGGCAGAGTGAAGGCGTCGGAATCGGCGCATAAGCATAGCTCTATCCGGCGCCGTTTTACTGAAGACCCATTTGCAGTGTGTCTTCAGCAAAATGGCGCCGGACAGCGCGGTATGGGCACGCGCATACTCTGGCGCCACACTCCTCCCCTGGCCTCCAGCAAAACAGGACAGGTAACAAAGGTGAGTATAAGTGATTATTTTTTTTTGTATGTGTTTGTACACCATAAGTATATATATATACAGTGCCTGCAAGTAGTATTCAACCCCCTGCAGATTTAGCTGGTTTGATAAGATGCAAATAAGTTAGAGCCTTCAAACTGCAAACGAGAGTAGGTTTTATGAACAGAAGCATAAATCTTACAAACCAAAAAGTTATGTTGCTCAGGTGAATTTTATTAAATTTTAAACATAAAAGTGTGGGTCAATTATTATACAACCCCTATGTTTAATATTTTGTGGAATAACCCTTGTTTGCAATTACAGCTAATAATCGTCTTTTATAAGACCTGATCAGGCCGGCACAGGTCTGTGGAGTTATCTTGGCCCACTCCTCCATGCAGATCTTCTCCAAGTTATCTAGGTTCTTTGGGTGTCTCATGTGGACTTTATTCTTGAGCTCCTTCCACAAGTTTTCAATTGGGTTAAGGTCAGGAGACTGACTAGGCCACTCCAACACCTTGACTTTTTCCCTATTGAACTAGGCCTTGGTTTTCTTGGCTGTGTGCTTTGGGTCGTTGTCTTGTTGGAAGATGAAATTACGACCCATCTTAAGATCCTTGATGAAGGAGCGGAGGTTCTTGGCCAAAATCTCCAGGTAGGCCGTGCTATCCATCTTCCCATGGATGCGGACCAGATGGCCAGGCCCCTTGGCAGAGAAACAGCCCCACAGCATGATGCTGCCACCACCATGCTTGACTGTAGGGATGGTATTCTTGGGGTCGTATGCAGTGCCATCCAGTCTCCAAACGTCACGTGTGTGGTTGGCACCAAAGATCTCGATCTTGGTCTCATCAGACCATAGAACCTTGAACCAGTCTGTCTCAGAGTCCTCCAAGTGATCATGAGCAAACTGTAGACGAGCCTTGACATGACGCTTTGAAAGTAAAGGTACCTTACGGGCTCGTCTGGAACGGAGACCATTGCGGTGGAGTACGTTACTTATGGTATTGACTGAAACCAATGTCCCCACTGCCATGAGATCTTCCCGGAGCTCCTTCCTTGTTGTCCTTGGGTTAGCCTTGACTCTTCGGACAAGCCTGGCCTTGGCACGGGAGGACACTTTCAAAGGCTGTCCTGGCCGTGGAAGGCTAACAGTAGTTCCATAAGCCTTCCACTTACGGATGATGCTCCCAACAGTGGAGACAGGTAGGCCCAACTCCTTGGAAAGGGTTTTGTACCCCTTGCCAGCCTTGTGACCCTCCACGATCTTGTCTCTGATGGCCTTGGAATGCTCCTTTGTCTTTCCCATGTTGACCATGTCTGAGTGCTGTTCACAAGTTTGGGGAGGGTCTTAAATAGTCAGAAAAGGCTGGCAAAAGAGATCTTTAATCCACACATGTGAAGCTCATTATTCTTGGTGCCTGAACTACTTCTTAATACTTTAGGGGGACCAAACAGAATTCTTGTGGTTTGAGGGGTTGAATAATAAATGACACTCTGAATTAACTTTTTACGTTTTAAAAAAAAAAATAAATAAATTTGCTGCAGTGCATTTCCCACTTCCAGGCTGATCTACAGTACAAATGTCACAATGCCAAGTTAATTCCGCATGTGTCAACCAGCTAAATCTGCAGGGGGTTGAATACTACTTGTAGGCACTGTATATATATATATTTATATATACACTGTGTTCCAAATTATTATGCAAATAATATTTTCTCAGATTTTCCCAAATTACCTATATGAATTGCAGTCATTGTAATTTTCCAGTCAAATAACTATTATAGTACAATTGAAAGTTTTTTGTACAACCTGCCTATGATAACAGTATATTTTTTAAAAAAAAACAAACTCAAACTGCACTCAAAATGCATGTTCCAAATTATTATGCACAGCAGAGTTTTCAACCTTTTCATTTTAATAAAGAACAAAAAAATGGTCATTTTTGAAATTATAAGCATTAGCAGGTTATTACAAACTGAAATCAAACAGTTTTCAACTCAAAACTTTATTCTAGGTGATGTTACATTTGCACATAGGACCCCTTGTTCGAAAGGAGCTTCTGAACTCTCTCGTCCATTGAATTGGTCAGGTTTTGGATGGTTTCTGCTTCAATTGTTTTGCATGAGGACAGAATACTCTCCCAGAGCTGTTGCTTAGATGTGAACTGCCTCCCGCCATCATAGACACTCCTTTTGATGATGCTCCAGAGGTTCTCAATGACGTTGATGTCAGGGGAGCATGGGTGCCTCACCATAAGTTTGTCCCCTTTTATGCCCATAGCAGCCAGAGATGCAGATGTGTTATGTGCAGCATGAGACGGGGCATTATCATGCATGAAATGATCTCGATGGTCCAGATGGATGGAGTGGAGGATGGCTGGTTGATGGACACCCCATGCAAACACGGCTACGGCGCTAACAAGGAGGAGGTGGAGTAATGTTTTGGGCTGGAATCATGGGGAGAGAGATTGTCGGCCCTTTTAGGATCCCTGAAGGGGTAAAGATGAACTCCATAATGTATGTTGAGTTTCTCAAACAGCACTTCCTTCCATGGTTCAAGAAGAAGAACCGTGCATTCCGCAGCAAGATCATTTTCATGCATGATAATGCCCCGTCTCATGCTGCACATAACACATCTGCATCTCTGGCTGCTATGGGCATAATAGGGGACAAACTTATGGTGTGGCACCCATGTTCCCCTGACCTCAACCCCATTGAGAACCTCTGGAGCATCATCAAAAGGAGTGTCTATGATGGCGGGAGGCAGTTCACATCTAAGCAACAGCTCTGGGAGGGTATTCTGTCCTCATGCAAAACAATTGAAGCAGAAACCATCCAAAATGTGACAAATTCAATGGACGAGAGAGTTCAGAAGCTCCTTTCGAACAAGGGGTCCTATGTGCAAATGTAACATCACCTAGAATAAAGTTTTGAGTTGAAAACTGTTTGATTTCAGTTTGTAATAACCTGCTAATGCTTATAATTTCAAAAATGACCATTTTTTTGTTCTTTATTAAAATGAAAAGGTTGAAAACTCTGCTGTGCATAATAATTTGGAACATGCATTTTGAGTTTTTTATTTTTTTTAAAATATACTGATATCATAGGTAGTTTGTACAAAAACCTTTCAATTGTACTCTAATAGTTATTTGACTGGAAAATTACAACGACTGCAATTCATATAGGTAATTTGGGAAAATCTGAGAAAATATTATTTGCGTAATAATTTGGAACACAGTGTATATACAGGGTGGTCCAAAAGTAGGTGGACAGAAAATAATAACATTTATTTTGATTTATATATAAAATTATATTTACTAACACAAGCATAACATTGACAATTAAATTTTATTCTGAACAATAATACAAAAGCCCTTAAATTTTATCAACGCAGGTGCTCAAACTGTTTTCCATTACAATTTGCACAGCTTTGAAGTCTGCCTCTTACGCTTCAACAAACTTCTTTGCACAAGTCTCTTTGGGTATTAATTTCTTGAAATGCATCTCTTATGTAATTTTTCAAATCACTGACACTTTTTGGTTTTCGACTATACACTTTGTCCTTGAGTACTCCCCAAAAGAAAAAATCCATTGGTTGCTCAGGGCAAATGAGCCAGTTTCACTTTACACCATGTTTGATAAATCTCCCCCTTCATAACCTTATTACACTTTCTGTCCACCTACTTTTGTACCACCCTGTGTGTGTATATACAGTACAGACCAAAAGTTTGAACACACCTTCTCATTTAAAGATTTTTCTGTATTTTCATGACTATGAAAATTGTACATTCACACTGAAGGCATCAAAACTATGAATTAACACATGTGGAATTATATACTTAACAAAAAAGTGTGAAACAAGTGAAAATATGTCTTATATTCTAGGTTCTTCAAAGTAGCCACTTTTTGCTTTGATGACTGCTTTGCACACTCTTGGCATTCTCTTGATGAGCTTCAAGAGGTAGTCACCGGAAATGGTTTTCACTTCACAGGTGTGCCCTGTCAGGTTTAATAAGTGGGATTTCTTGCCTTATAAATGGGGTTGGGACCATCAGTTGTGTTGTGCAGAAGTCAGGTGGATACACAGCTGATAGACTGTTAGAATTTGTATTATGGCAAGTAAAAAGCAGCTAAGTAAAGAAAAACGAGTGGCCATCATTACTTTAAGAAATGAAGGTCAATCAGTCCGAAAAATTGGGAAAACTTTGAAAGTGTCCCCAAGTGCAGTTGCAAAAACCATCAAGCACTACAAAGAAACTGGCGCACATGAGGACCGCCCCAGAAAAGGAAGACCAAGAGTCACCTCTGCTTCTGAGGATAAGTTTATCCGAGTCACCAGCCTCAGAAATCGCAGGTTAACAGCAGCTCAGATTAGAGACCAGGTCAATGCCACACAGAGTTCTAGCAGCAGACTCATCTCTTCAACAACTGTTAAGAGGAGACTTTGTGCAGCAGGTCTTCATGGTAAAATAGCTGCTGGAAAACCACTGCTAAGGACAGGCAACAAGCAGAAGAGACTTGTTTGGGCTAAAGAACACAAGGATTGGACATTAGACCAGTGGAAATCTGTGCTTTGGTCTAATGAGTCCAAATTTGAGATCTTTGGTTCCAACCACCGTGTCTTTGTGCGACGCAGAAAAGGTGAACGGATGGACTCTACATGCCTGGTTCCCACCGTGAAGCATGGAGTAGGAGGTGTGATGGTATGGGGGTGCTTTGCTGGTGACACTGTTTGGGATTTATTCAAAATTGAAGGCATACTGAACCAGCATGGCTACCACAACATCTTGCAGCGGCATGCTATTCCATCCGGTTTGCGTTTAGTTGGACCATCATTTATTTTTCAACAGGACAATGACCCCAAACACACCTCCAGGCTGTGTAAGGGCTATTTGACCAAGAAGGAGAGTGATGGGGTGCTACGCCAGATGACCTGGCCTCCACAGTCACCAGACCTGAACCCAATCGAGATGGTTTGGGGTGAGCTGGACCGCAGAGTGAAGGCAAAAGGGCCAACAAGTGCTAAGCATCTCTGGGAACTCCTTCTAGATTGTTGGAAGACCATTTCCGGTGACTACCTCTTGAAGCTCATCAAGAGAATGCCAAGAGTGTGCAAAGCAGTCATCAAAGCAAAAGATGGCTACTTTGAGGAACCTAGAATATAAGACATATTTTCAGTTGTTTCACACTTTTTTGTTAAGTATATAATTCCACATGTGTTAATTCATAGTTTTGATGCCTTCAATGTGAATGTACAATTTTGATAGTCAAGAAAATACAGAAAAATCTTTAAATGAGAAGGTGTGTTCAAACTTTTGGTCTGTACTGTATATATATACTTATGGTGTACAAACATTAATATTTCATTGTTTAATATAATATTTAATGAGAATAATAATATATTTTAATGTTGAATAATATTTAATGGCGGCGAGCAAAATACAATTTTAATTTCATTTTATACAGCTATATTTCTGGTAAAAACCGGCCAACGCCCCTACACTCTGGTCATTTCTTTTTATCTAATCATGGCGCAGATAAACCGTGATCAAATATTACAGGATCAATATTTTAACCCGCGTTCTGCTGGCTCGCTAGGTGGGATTAATGCCCTGTACAGGGAAGTCAAATCCCAGGGAATTAAGAGGTCTGATTTGATTACCTGGCTTTCTAACCAAGATGCGTACACTTTGCACAGACCGGCCAGGATACATTTCACCACAAACAAGGTCATGGCGGCCGATGTTGATAGTTAGTGGCAGGCAAGCTTGATAGATTATTCAAGAGAAAATGACGGTATCAAATATATTTTAACGGTTATTGATGTGTTATCAAAATTTGCTTGGTGCGTTGCCTTAAAAAACAAGAGCGCTGCATCTGTAGCTCGCTCATTTGAATTAATATTTGAAAATGATCAGCGCATACCACAGAAATTACAGACAGATCGTGGCCGTGAATTTATGAATAGCAGCATGAAGCGTGTTTGTAAATTACATAAAATACATCATTTTTTTGCTAACAACAAAGTAAAATCAGCTCTGGTGGAGCGATTTAATCGCACTCTAAAAACAAGAATGTGGTGCTATCTCACCAAAATAATACCTTCAGGTATATCAATATTTTACCTGATCTGATGCATAGCTACAATCATAGCTTTCACAGTACAATTCGCTGCAGGCCTGTTGATGTGACAAAGCATAACTCGCTGGAAATCTGGAGAAATATTTACAGTGCCGCCATGGCTAATAAGCGGGTTAAATCCTCTTTAAAAATCGGTGATCATGTGCGCATCTCACGATATAAGGGGACATTTGCCAAGGGTTATGAACAAACGTTCACTGATGAGATATTTGTCATTATTGACATAAACCACAAATTTCAAAAGCCCCTCTATAAAATAGCTGATCTGAGTGGTGATGCTATTGAAGGGTCGTTTTATAATGAGGAAATTCAAAAAATACCGATGGATGAGAATCGTATCTACAGAATTGAAAAAATATTAAGAACCAAAAGCGTCAGGGGTAAAGCATTTTATTTTGTGAAATGGCGCGGCTACCCAGCAAAATTCAACAGTTGGGTTGAGGCCTCGCAGCTCACAGATATATAACATGGAGGCCGAATCATTTTATATAACATTAGCGTGCAATGCATCCTCTTAAATTTACCCCGAGAATACAATTTCATCATATACTACGAAATTAGCAAAACCCGTTCATCTCTCTGGGCCATTCGAGGTGGCCCTCACAGAAATCCAATATCCGCATACTTGGAACACCTTTGAACAGGATGATGGAATTTTTTTTATTGGTAAGCGTGGGGATGTGATTCGAGAGTATTACGTAAAGTCTGGGTTTTATTCAACTATCCCCGACCTGATAAGGGTGATTAACGAGCGGATCGATAACCTCAAGATATCTAGCGAGGGTTTTAAACTCCGCTATGACGAGATAAAAAGGGGAGTTACCATATTAGATTCCCAGACAATCCAATTTGCACCAGGGCAAAAATTGGCTGATATTTTAGGGCTCCAGCCCTATAGCAAGGGTTTTGTGGATAACAGCTTGCAAGAGAGGAAGAACACTTATGCGGATATGAAAGTCGGGTTTTATACACTATTTGTGTACTCAGATATCATACAGCACCAACTTGTGGGGGACAGCTATGTCCAGCTGCTGCACACGGTGCAGGTAGCTGGTAAGAGCGGTGAAATTATCAACCTACAGTATGCAAGACACGATTACGTGTCCTTATGCAAGCAACATTTTGACTCCATAACAATCTCTATTTTATCAGACCAGGGAACACCTGTTAAATTCAAGTATAGGAAAAGTATTGTGCGATTGCATTTTAGACCGCGACGGCGTTGACACAATAAAAATGGTGTCTCATCGAGTATACGGTGACCCCACCATTTATGCCCGCTACTATATTGCGCAATCGGGTCATGGTTTAGAGGGTTTCCAGGGGACCCCTTTCATGTATGGGGCCAGTCTCACCGGTATCTTTCGCGGTCTTTTTCGCCGGGCTGTACCACTTTTCAGAAAAGGCCTAGAATTAGTCAAGCCACATGTGAAGACAGTGGTCAAAAACATTGCTAAAGACGGTGTCACCACCGTCTCAACAGCAGTTATGAATAGAATAAATAACCCACCGCAGGATGGCTCTGGGCTAGTTTATGTAGCTAAAAAGCAAAAGAAAAGAAAAAGACGCAATTCACAGATCCCAATGCTCATGAATAAAAGCGTTTCCAAGAGACGACCCCGTCAGAAAAGAGTAAGGCGCTCTGTGGAAGACATCTTTTAATCATGGCTTTCGTACACGATGGATCTGTAGAGTGCGCAAAATCTGAATTGGATATTTTGGACATCCCACCGACACAAACAAGTATTGAGAAATCTCTCTTTGTATTTATTGTATCTATTTGTATTTATATTGTATTTATATTATATTATATTATTTATATTATTATTTATATTATATTTATATTATATTTATATTTATATTGTATTTATTGTATCTATTGCGGCCCTGTCAGACAATGCACCTCTGCAATTCTACATATCAGGGAGCAGTGAATTTTCTTTTGATCTCAATAACACCCTGCTTTATATAAACTGTCGCATCGTCAAGACCAATAATACGGTGATTCCCGAGGACGTGCGGGTGGCGCTTATAATCTACCCTATAGTGACGCTTTTTAATCAGGTCGATATCACTCTCGGGGATCGCCTTATCTCGCAATCGGATAATCTCTATGGTTATAGAGCCTACATCGAGACTATTTTAAACTATAGCTCATCTACACTGGCAACGCAATTTACAGCCAGATTGTTCGATAAAGACACTGCCAGCCTCCATAATGATCGGAGCTTGGACGGCTCAAATGCCGGTTTTATCAAAAGAGCCAGGGCAACTGCCCACTCTAAACCGGTCGATCTCTTAGGGCCCATTTTTGGAGATATATTTAATCAGCCGAAGCTTGTATTGAATGGACCTGACCTTAAGGTAAGGAAGTAAGGATGCTTTATGTCTCATGTCCGCAGAGGCCGACCCGTTCAAGGTGCAAATCTTACAGGCCGCTGTCTACGAAAAGAGGGTGCAAGTCTCACCGGCTGTCCGTATAGGCCACAGCCATGCACTACTAGCAGCCACCGCCAAATATGCACTTGTTTGTGCTTGTTTAAAAGTTTATAGTATTCCGGCTGGTACGCGCATAATCAACCATGAAAATATCTTCCTCGGTCAGCTGCCTAAAACCGTTATATTAGGTTTCGTCGATAATGAAGCATTTAGCGGCACACTTAATAAAAATCCGTTGCTGTCCCATCATTATAATGTGAACCATGCAGTGCTGTACCTGGACGGCCAACAGATCCCTGCAAGGCCCTTTCAGCCTAATTTTAATGTCGATTTAGCAATCCGGGAGTATATGGCCCTTGCGCACATATCTGGCAAGTACAAGTCTGATAGCGGGCTGTCAATAGACCGTGAAGAATTTATGGATGGGTTCACCTTGTTTGCGTTTGATTTATCACCTGATCAAGAACCAGGAGGTCATTTCTCCCTCATTAAAACTGGTAACCTGCGTGCTGAAGTACGTTTTGCCCTACCAACGCCCCACACGGTTAGCATGATCTTGTATTCGACCAGTACTGCCATCTTGGAAAGAAACAATCGAAGAGAGATATTGTACCTGTAACATACCTGGCGGCGTCCTTGCATGGTGGTCCATCTCCCACTGTGCAAGAGGGCGCACTTGATCTCCTGTCCAGAATGTCTCTCTGGCTTCCCTCCATGCTGTCTGTTTGTGTCTGTTTCTGCTGCTTAAGGGCGGCGCCCGATCACTTCCTGCCTTTTGTACCTGCTGTGGGTCACACCCCTTGTGCGTCCTCAGCCTATTGCTGTCTGTCACTTGGTATATAGCTCAGCAGCTCCCTTCTATCCCTGCCTGAGCATAGTGTTTCCTTCAGTGTGTTCTTGCACTCTGAAGGTGCCAGGTCCCGTCTCTTGTCTCCTGCTTTCGGTATCAGTTCCCGTGTCTGAACTGAGTCCTGTATGTCTCCTGCTTTGCGGTATCAGCTCCCGTGTCTGAACTGAGTCCTGTATGTCTCCTGCTTTTCGGTATTAGTTCCCGTGTCTGAACTGAGTCCTTTCTGTGTTCTCTTGTCTGTCCTGTCTGAACACGCTCCTAGCCTGTTCCTCCTGCCTTCTAGGGGCCGATTACCTAGACCCGTTCCTGTATCTTGTCTGACCTGTCTGAACACGCTCCTAGCCTGTTCCTCCCGCCTTCTAGGGGCCGTTTACCTAGACCCGCTCCTGTATCTTGTCTGTCCTGTCTGAACACGCTCCTTGCCTGTTCGTCCCGCCTCTCTGGGGGCAGTATTCCCAGACCCGCTCCTGTATCCCGCTGCAGTGTCGGTCTCCTCCGTACACTCAGTTCCAGTCTGAACTCTCTCCTATCCTTTACCTGTTTTGCCTCTATGTCCATTCCCTTCCTTTTTCTGCAGAGTCTGAACTCGTACCTAACTCCTGCTTGTTGTCTCTGCAAGTACTGTGTGAGTATCTGGCTCTGTCTTTCCCTTCCTGTCTGTTCCGTGTGAACAGAGCCCTGTCCTCCCTGCTCAGCCTTGTCTGCACTCTAGCTGTGCTTGCCTGTAACCCTCTGCCTGTATTGTTCCTGAGTCCCGGTGTGTACTGGGTCCTATCCCGCCTGTGTTCCTACCTGCTAGTGCCTCCCTGTCTGCACTCTAGCTGTGCTTGCCTTTACCCCCCTGCCTGCATACCCGCCTGCCTGCATACCAGTCGTGCCTGCCTATACCCACCAGTCTGTGTGCCAGCCTACCAGCCTGTTCCTGTATTCCCCTGTGTGGGTCAACAGCCGTGTCCGGGGTCTGTCCTGGAGTAGCACCTGGTCCCTCTGCTCGGTTCCTCCTTGGTGCACTGGCGTCGTATGCCATCGTGCGACCCTGGTCGGATCGGGTGAATACTTAGTCACGCCCCTCCAGGCATTCACTCTCCGGCACGGTCCAGTGGAATCACTACCAATCACACGCACACGCCGCTTAGCCCGGGCGTGTGCATAACAGTACCATTTTAATTGATGATGGATACTCTAGAACCACAGCCCTGTTGAAGTCCGACCGCTATACACAACGCATATTTGCAGGTGTGCGGCCGTGTGACTTGCTGCCGTCAGAGAGAGAGATAAAGAGACCCGCCGCCTTCATTATCAACCCGGATCCCTCGGGGCGCCCCGGCCGACACTGGATATTGATAGTGCTCTGCAATGATAAAAAGGCCATATTTTTCGATAGCTACGGGTTGGAGCCAAATAATATTTTATTTCCCCGTGATTTTGTGACATTCTTGAATAGGAACTGTGCGACATATGCCTATCAAAATTGCCAGTTGCAAGATACATTTAGCAGTGTGTGTGGACTTTTCTGTGTTTTTTTCTGTATAATTTTGCCCGGGGCCTGACCTATACCAAGATGTTAAGCTTCTTCAAAGCGAATTTAAATCAAAATGGGGACATAGTGCGCCGGTTT
Source organism: Phyllobates terribilis (assembly GCF_046119375.1). Classification (NCBI taxonomy): domain Eukaryota; kingdom Metazoa; phylum Chordata; class Amphibia; order Anura; family Dendrobatidae; genus Phyllobates; species Phyllobates terribilis. Next base: position 9,316,075 of record NW_027362761.1, on the reverse strand, counting down.
CTGAAGGATAATCTATGCCCTGCACATTCAACCTATAGAACAAGCTTCCTTTATAAGTAACGTTGTTTGGCCCTTTGTAATAACAGCTAAAATTATCATTATATTTACAGATGCAATAATGAATTCTTTGATTGCAGACATAAATTAGGTTTATTTTCTAGTGAGTAAAAATATACTTTTTCTGTGTTACTCTAAAGGCCCCTTCACACTAAGCGATGCTACAGCGATCCCGACAACAATACGACCTGTCAGGGATCGTTGCTGTGTCGCTATGTGGTCGCTGGTGAGATGTCAAACAGTCAGATCTTCCCAACGACGCAGCAACGATGCGGCGACCCGTAACGATCTGTATAACGATGCACGCCTATGTGTTTCTGTGTCTGATTCATGAGTTGATCTTCTAGAAAGTACTGTGCATTTTATGTATTATGAATTATAATTGGTAGTGGGACTATAATTTGGTTCAGTGTGTCTGTTGATCAATCTAGACACACACAGTCTTTATCGTTATTGTAATATCTATTTAAAGGCACAGTGCACTTAATAGCCTGTGTATTTAAGCACTGGAGATTATGTGCATATCTGTGTATATATAAATTGATTGATAAAGGGCTTTTCTTCATAAACGTGTAAACGTGTAGTCACATTATTATGATCTGGGTATATCTATATCTGTTGTGATTGTTTTTCAACTCCCTTAGAATTGAGGTCCGGTCTCTGTATAGTATTAGGGATCTCTATTTGTTGTCATATACCCACATCTGGGAAGACATAGGGACACGGAGGGACTTCAGGGAGAGCCATCGTGGAGCGGGGGCGCCTCAACATTATCCCCCAGGGTACCAACCTCCGCTAATAGGAAGGGAGAGTTGAGGGGCAGTCTAGGTATCAGACAGACACCCCCATTACAATCAACAGGTTTGATAACCTATTGATCTATTGGAATGTTTTCTTCTAGGTTGGTGGTAGTGGTTTTGTGTGTGTTAATTATTTTGGGGTCAATTTATGACCTTTTTTAAGGTTTATATTAATAAAGGTTATAGTTTTTAAAGTAAAGTTTTTTTTCATGATTCTCCACTAGTACTAACCTTACTGACTTTGGCATTATACTACAAAAGGTGTTCTTCTTTACCTCTCTCACCAAGGCTCTTCTCCCACGATTGCTCAGTTTGGCTGGACGGCCAGGTCTAGGAAGACTTCTGGTAGTTCCAAACTTCTTCTGTTTAAGGATTATGGAGGCCACTGTGCTCTTAGGAACCTTGAGTAATGCAGAAATTCTTTTGTAACCTTTGCCAAATCTGTGCCTTGCCACAATTCTGTTTCTGAGCTCCTTGGGCAGTTCCTTTGAGCTCATGATTCTCATTTGGTCTGACATGCACTGTGAGCTGTGAGGTCTTGTATAGCCAGGTGTGTGCCTTTCCAAATCAAGTCCTATCAGTTTAATTAAACACAGCTGGACTCCAATGAAGGAGTAGAACAATCTCAAGGAGGATCAGAAGGAAATGGATAGCATGTGACTTAAATATGAGTGTCTGAGCAAAGGGTCTGAATACTTATGACCATGTGATATTTCAGTTTTTCTTTTTTAATTTAAATTTGCAAAAATTTCTACATTTCTGTTTTTTTTCAGTCAAGATGGGGTGCAGAGTGTACTTTAATGAGAAAAAATGAACTTTTTAGAATGTACCAAATGGCTACAATGAAACAAAGAGTGAAAAATTTAAAGGGGTCTGAATACTTTCCGTACAGGGTCGGACTGGGGCACCGGGACACCGGAGAATACTCTGGTGGGCCCGGGTCCCCGATCAGGACGCACGGGGGCCCGCTGGTTAACATCACCGGTGCCCAAAGGTGGAGGGGGGCCCTTGCTGTGCGCCTGATGAGGGCAATCTGGCCTGCTTCTTGGGCCTCTAGGCTCGGGGGGCCCATGGCCAGATTGCCCTCTCATGTGCGGTGGTGGCGGGCAGGGACCGATCGCTCCGCTGCTGACAGGAGAAAATGGCAGCGGAGCGGAGGGATCTGTCCTCTGCTTCCTGCCTGGCGCTTCTTCCGTGACATAGACTCGCGCTGCTTGATGACGTCACCATGCAGCACGGGCCTCTGTCAGGGAAAAAGATGCCGGGCAGGAAGCAGAGGACAATGCTGCGGGGGAATGAGCAGACAGGGTAAGTGTTGTTTTTTTTTGTTTGTTTTTTTAGCTAGAACGATGGTGCTGGAGCAGGTGGGGGAGAAGAGGGAGAACAATGGTGCTGGAGGAGGTGGGGGGAGATATGGCAATGGTGCTGCAGGAGGTGGGGAGAGATATGGTGATGGAGGAGGTGGGGAGAGATATGGCAATGGTGCTGGAGGAGGAGGGCGAAAGATATGGCAATGGTGCTGGAGGAGGTGAAATATGGCAATGGTGCTGGAGGAGGTGGGGGGCCATATGGCAATGGTGCTGGAGGAGGTGGGTGAAAGATATGGCAATGGTGCTCGAGGACGTGGGGGGAGATATGGCAATGGTGCTGGAGGAGGTGGGGGGTGATATGGCAATGGTGCTGGAGGAGGTGGAGGGAGATATGGCAATGGTGCTGGAGGAGGTGGGGGAAGATATGGCAATGGTGCTGGAGGAGGTGGGGGAAGATATGGCAATTGTGCTGGAGGAGGTAGGGGAATATATCGCAATGGTGCTGGAGGAGGTAGGGGGAGCTATGTCAATGGTGCTGGAGGAGATAGGCGAAAGATATGGCAATGGTGCTGGAGGAGGTGGGGGGAGATATGGCAATGGTGCTGGAGAAGGTGGGGGGTGATATGGCAATGGTGCTGGAGGAGGTGGGTAAAATATGGCAATGGTGCTGGAGGAGGTGGGGGGAGAAATGGCAATGGTGCTGGAGGAGGTAGGCGAAAGATATGGCAATGGTGCTGGAGGAGGTGGGGGGAGATATGGCAATGGTGCTGGTGACTCGCCCCCTGGGCCTGTGCTGGGAACCCGGAACCGGGCCTGTTGTAGGATGCTGGGGGTTGTAGTCTCCATGTGGCGGTGACCCGGTCCGTGGCTCAGGGTGGTCAAACCAGTGGCAGTCTATTGGTATTGTAATCATCCGACTACGCCACCCGTGGATTGCGGTCAGTGGGGACCGCCGCTGCGCTGCAGACCGCTGAGGCTGAGGTTATTTGCGCAGCCAAGAATGGGATGACTCCCCACGGGAGAAGTATTGCCTCAGGGCAGCTAGAGTGAATGATGGTAGTGATGGTGGGAGCGTCCCAGTACTAATGGTGCTGGTGCGGCGATGAAACACAGAGACGTGTGGTTGTGTAGCACCCTGAGGATTCGGCTGCTACAGGGGTATTGCACCTCAACCCAGAGGTGTGATATTCCACTCCCGGGTAAGGATGGAGTGTGGAACTGAGCTCAGATAGACTGCATGCACTACATACATCCCATTCCAGAGGAGCAGGCCGACGGTACTCCCACTTAGAAATGTGCAGGTACAACCGAGCCTGTTCCTGGCTGGAGTGGGAGGGGGGTGGTACATCCCATGTAGTGTAGGGGCAGATAGGGGGAGCAGTCTGGGTAGTGTTAGGAGCTCATTGGGTGCTGGTCACCTGAGCTCACACATAGAGGGATATATAAGGTGGGCACCAACTAGAATCAGGGTCAGACGCAGAGAGTCAGTCAGCTGCAGAGGACAAGTCGGATGCAGAGAGCAGGAAACAGCAGCCCTGGAGAGAGAGAGAGTGGAGCAGAGAAAGACCCAGAGGGGGAAGACTGAAGGGACCCAAGAACCCAAATTAGAGCACCGGGTGAGGAGTCAGCATCAGGGTACCGGAACCCAAGCTGGTGGGGGCAAAAACAATCCCCAGCCAGAGACCGGAGACCGTGGGCAGTGTCTGTCACGGTCACCCACCACATTCACCCCGAAGGCACACCGCATGAAGGGTCAGGGAACCCAGGGCCAAAGGTGTCCCAACAGAAGGCCCGAGGGAGCTGGACCTAGGTGAATCCCTGGTGGGGACGGCTGAAGAAAGGACAGAGGGAGAGCTCAGGGCCACGCTCCGGACTTGTTTGGGGGTTGGCTGGATCCAGGACCTGGTGGACGCAGCACGGCTCGGGTGGTCACTAGCAGCTGGAGTGACCGAAACATCAGCAGTAAGTAAACTCCCTTAACTGCACAACCCGAGTCTGTCTTCATTGCCGGCTGCACCACACCACCACAACCCCCATCCTCTGCGCCTGTCCCCTCTGAGGCTATACCCCTCCCGTTGGGGGTTATCCCACCAAGCTGCGCACCCACCATCAGCCTCAGCGGACCCTGCTGCAGCGGCGGCCACAGTGACCGCATCACAACGGGTGGCGTAGTCGACACAAAAGAACTTTAGTAACATCTATAGAACTGCCACATCACACTGAGCTTGACGCCCTGGGCACGGGACCGGGTCACAGCCGCTCGGAGACTACAACCCCCCATCTGATCCGGTGCCGGGTATTCCCCTCAAAAAGGAATATGTCCCAGGGGGCGCGTCAACTTTGGCGTAGTCGGCAGGATTACGTGCCCGCAACACCCGGGTACTGCGTGCCTGAAGAAAAGTGCAAGTTTACCTCAGAAAGAAGTCTCCCGCCGGTTCCGGAGGGTCCACGCCATCGGACTCCATCACCAGTCGTTTCCCGCCGATTGTCCGCCATTTCCAACTTGTTCCCGCCATCTGCAGAGTTTCCCGCCACTGGGCGACGCTTCCCGCCAAAACCGCAGATTTCCCGCCTTGGAAGAGCAGCGGACGCCATTATGGGCGTGCCAAAGGAGGGCAAGAGGCCACCTCCCATCGTGGGCCAGGACAGAAAATGGCGCCAAAAGTGGAAACCGCCCCCACCAACAGAGACTGTGATGCTGGAGGTGTCTGTCAGCGTGAAAGAACTCCCCCTGGAGCTGACAGTCACCGAGTTGCCCCGGGACCGCCCTCGAGGTGGGAGGAGACGAAAGAGAAGAGAAAAGATGGGTGTCGCTTGGAGCAGTCTGGAGCGAGCGCACCCGGAGGCAAGAGGTCTAACAAGGAGTAGCGGAGAAGCTCACCCGGAGATGGAAAGAAAGCAGAACAGCACCGGCCCGCTGGCCAGGAGTCTGCTAGAGACCGAGGAAGGAGGGCAGAGCAGCACCGGCCCGCTGGCCAGGAGCCTGCCGGAAGCCGAGCAGAGCAGCACCGACCCGATGGTCAGGAGCCTGCTAGAGTCCACAACCCCGCTAGGTCTAGCGGAGATCCTAGCGCAGCTCCCCCGAGACCGGGAGTGTGCACAGACTGCCCTGGAGGGCCTCGCACGGAGGATGGCCCGGGTACAGCGCGAGATACTGGCGGAGTGGAGCCGGGAGATGACCCAGCAAGCAGAGACCAGTCAACGGAGCACGCTACCCTGGAAGAGGAAGCAGACCGCCTCTGAGGATGGCGCGGGAGGACCCAAGGCCGGAGACGGCGCCGAGGAGGGAGCCGAACGCATGGAGGCAGGTAAAGGGGACGCCTATACCCCAAGCCGAGACACCGCTTACCTGCCCCAGCTCCCCGTCGCAGAGCCCGAAAGTCCCCCTGCTGTGCCCGTAGCCGCCAGGTCACCGCCATGGACTAGGCCCCGACCGGAAGCCGCCGCCGCGACCCCTGTGACGTCACGCGCCTCGACCTGGAGCGTGACAAAACAGGAATTACCACCAGCCTGGTCGCAAGGCCTAGAACCCCCGGGCGCCGCATCACCAACAGCGCCCCCTACCTCCGCGGAGCCTCCGGCCTGGCCGCAAGGCCAGGTAGCCCAGGGCGCCGCCGTCCTAACGGTGCCCTTCACCTTCCAGGTGCCCCAGGCCTGGCCGCAAGGCCTGGGCAACCCGGGCGCCATCACCACCGCGCCCGCGCCCGCAATACCAAGGGTGCCACACCTGGGGGAGGACCTCTTCAGCCAGCTCACATGGCCGGACGGGCAGCCCTTCATCTGGCCCGAAGGATACCATGAGCTGGGGCGGCAACAGAGACGAGGGCCCTTGTGTGAGCCCCTGATCCCGGCTCCGAAGCCCGTGACTCGGGTCTCGCCTCCTTTGGAAGACGCACAGTTTGAGTGGGACCCCACCGGAGAAGATCTAATGGGGTTCACTCAGGAAACTCGGGCAGTCGCCGCTGAGCGGACTGAGTGTTGTCGTCAGCAGCTAGCAGAGTTTACGAGAGAACGGGAGGAGAGGCGGGCCAGAGAACAACAGGCCCAAATCCGGAGCGCGGAGCAGAAGAGCCGGACTAGGAGGAACCCCCGTGCAGCGCATTGTCCCCGCACCATCGGGACAGTGATAAAGTTCAACCCGCAGCATGGGTGGGGCTTTATTCGGGACCGTAACAACCGCGGTGACGTTTTTGTGACCCGCAGAGACGTCGAGTCCCACCTGCCGGAAGGTCACAAAGACCGTGACCTCTACGTCGGAGACGAGGTCACTTTCACCCGGCACAAGTGTGCCAAAGGACCTTATGCCCTCCACGTACACCGCTTGACGGAGGAGGAGTTGCGGTACGGAGAGGAGGAGCCAGAGGACCCGGACGGGTCTGAAGCAACACCATATCAAGAAAGAGCAGGAGGAAGACGCCGTTGAGTGCGGCAGAGCAAGTGATGTAAATAGTTACCCAATCGGGGTATAAAGGAACTGAAACTGGAACTGTTGCTGCTGCTAAAATAGTCCCCGTTGGGACCAGTGAACTGTTTTACCCGTTAACCCCTTCATCCTACAGGCTGAGGACTGTGAGCAGCCATTCCCTTTCCTCTAACTGGCCGAGGACTGAGAGCGGCCAACTTCTAACTGCCCTGTATATAGTTGCGCGTCCTAAAGCGCCCCCTACCGGTTTTATAGAAAACCAGATTTTCTAAGAGACTGTCGCACTTTTCCCGGACACACGTTGCACAGTGTCCGGAGGAGGAACCAGAGACAAGAGAAGTCTACGAGAAAGTTTTATCTGATAAGATATGTTATATATATAACGTTTTATAATGTTTTATATGTTTATATGAAAAATTTGTATGTTTTGGTGTTTTATGTCTTACAGCCCGAGGACGTGCTGTGGTTTACCAGGGGGGAATGTAGCACCCTGAGGATTCGGCTGCTACAGGGGTATTGCACCTCAACCCAGAGGTGTGATATTCCACTCCCGGGTAAGGATGGAGTGTGGAACTGAGCTCAGATAGACTGCATGCACTACATACATCCCATTCCAGAGGAGCAGGCCGACGGTACTCCCACTTAGAAATGTGCAGGTACAACCGAGCCTGTTCCTGGCTGGAGTGGGAGGGGGGTGGTACATCCCATGTAGTGTAGGGGCAGATAGGGGGAGCAGTCTGGGTAGTGTTAGGAGCTCATTGGGTGCTGGTCACCTGAGCTCACACATAGAGGGATATATAAGGTGGGCACCAACTAGAATCAGGGTCAGACGCAGAGAGTCAGTCAGCTGCAGAGGACAAGTCGGATGCAGAGAGCAGGAAACAGCAGCCCTGGAGAGAGAGAGAGTGGAGCAGAGAAAGACCCAGAGGGGGAAGACTGAAGGGACCCAAGAACCCAAATTAGAGCACCGGGTGAGGAGTCAGCATCAGGGTACCGGAACCCAAGCTGGTGGGGGCAAAAACAATCCCCAGCCAGAGACCGGAGACCGTGGGCAGTGTCTGTCACGGTCACCCACCACATTCACCCCGAAGGCACACCGCATGAAGGGTCAGGGAACCCAGGGCCAAAGGTGTCCCAACAGAAGGCCCGAGGGAGCTGGACCTAGGTGAATCCCTGGTGGGGACGGCTGAAGAAAGGACAGAGGGAGAGCTCAGGGCCACGCTCCGGACTTGTTTGGGGGTTGGCTGGATCCAGGACCTGGTGGACGCAGCACGGCTCGGGTGGTCACTAGCAGCTGGAGTGACCGAAACATCAGCAGTAAGTAAACTCCCTTAACTGCACAACCCGAGTCTGTCTTCATTGCCGGCTGCACCACACCACCACAACCCCCATCCTCTGCGCCTGTCCCCTCTGAGGCTATACCCCTCCCGTTGGGGGTTATCCCACCAAGCTGCGCACCCACCATCAGCCTCAGCGGACCCTGCTGCAGCGGCGGCCACAGTGACCGCATCACAACGGGTGGCGTAGTCGACACAAAAGAACTTTAGTAACATCTATAGAACTGCCACATCACACTGAGCTTGACGCCCTGGGCACGGGACCGGGTCACAGCCGCTCGGAGACTACAACCCCCCATCTGATCCGGTGCCGGGTATTCCCCTCAAAAAGGAATATGTCCCAGGGGGCGCGTCAGTTGCAGTTCAGGGTCTTTACTGATGTTATAAGGCAGACCCTCCCGGGAGTACTGGCTAGTATAAGGGGCCTGGTCAGTCTGTGAGCAAGCAGGATCTCCCCTGGCCAGGCGGAGTTGTAGGCCTCCCTGTTTATCTGCACTCTTCCTGGCTACCTTGCTGTCAGCGGTTACAAGTAGCCCACGTCCCTGAGTATACCGTGTGGTGCTCACCCGTATGGCTGGTGACTTGGGGCCTTCTGTTAGCCTCCGCTCCTGGATGGCGGCGCTGGTCCCTTCTTTGTGACTGAGCCTCCGGGCTTCTATGGCCAGAGGACCTGGAATCCCCTGCCGGCTGGTTTCTGCTGCTGGGCATATATCAGTCCCCACAGCCTCGGACTCCTGTGTCCGGTTTTACTGTCCTCAGCCAGGGCGAGCTATATCTCTGCTCACAGCCCCTGGTCTTCTGCTTCTGCTCCTACAGAGCTCCTGTTCTCACTTTCCCTGTGTCTGCTGTCCTCCAGACCAGACTGCGTCTCTGTCTGGGACTTCACTCTAGGCTCTGACTAACCTAATCCCGCCCCAGACCCAGCTTATAAGGGCAGATTCCTCCCCTCCCAGGTCTGGGTGGGCCGTGTTGCATGCTTAGGGCTCCTGACCAGAGAAACCTCCCACTTGCTCTCAGACATAATATTTCTATTACTGTGGCAACCAGACCCCTGGGGTGCCACATTCCCCCCTAGTAAATTTTAGTACTCAGGGACTAAACACATTTTTAAAGAAACATAAATACAAGGTATAACAAGACAACATATTTACAAGAAGCTTTAGTCTGTAGAGGTCACGGCGTGTCCGTAACCGGGTGTCCTTATCACCCAAGGTGAAGTTTGTGAAACAAGGGGGTGTCCATGTCACCCAAGGTGAAACTTTAAGCGAAGTAGGGGACCTGTCCAAAGCAAACCCCTTGCGTTGGCCTTGGGCGTGGCTGCAAGGCTGGAGCTAGCTACTTTGGGCCGCAAGGAGGCCACGCCAGACAGGTTTTCTCTTCCGCGGCCGTCTTCGCAAGAGGCACCAAGGTGCAACTATCTACAAAACTGTTCCGGCTATCCAGCATCCATAACCTGTTAGTCCAAATAAATCTGCAGGGTAACTGAGAAGCATAATTAGTAACAGGCAACAACAAAAACCATAAACAGTTAAACAGATAAATTCACAGTGCATTAGTTTAGATTCTCCAGCGAGCGGGCATCTGACCTCTAGTGACTCTAGTGGACCTACGGAGCTCACTAACTGGTTCTGCACTACAGGGTGTAGGGGAGGTTGTAGGTAAGCTGGGCAGCTGTCTGCACACTCTTTGGCTCACTAGGGGCACGGCAGGCTCACTACTAGCAGAGGGTTGATCCTCCTGGACTGCTGGTGTGGACTCTTCTGCCTCTTGGGCCGGCTGCTCTCCCAGCTCTACCGGTTCCTCTGTAGGCACTTGCGGGGCTGGCTGGAGAAAGGTGAGGACGGGTACCACGACAGCGCCGTTTACTTGTGTCCAAGACCGGGGGAAGTCTCCGAGTACGGTACTGATCATTTCTTCCCTTTCCTCTGCGGGTTGAGGGTTTTCTTGATCTTCTTCAGGGCTTTGCAGCTGCTCAGGACACTTCTTCAGGTGGTCTCTGGAGACCATGGCTGTGGTTTCTCCTCCATCCTTACTGATTACACAGATTTTTGGGTTCTCATGGCTTGAGGGCAGTACGGTGTACGGGTCCTTCTCCCACTGGTCGTCCAACTTGTGGAGCCGCCTCTTCCTCTTCAAGACCTGCTCTCCAGGTACCAGGGGAACAGCGGGAGCATACTGGTTATAAGCCTTCTCTTGCCTTTCTCTAGCTTGAGACAGACTTCGCTCGACGCTCTCCTGTACTTTCCGATACTGCTGCTGCCGTTCTGTATCCCAGTCTGCCTCTGGCGAGGTGTCCTCAGGTGTCAGGACTCCCATATCCAGGTCAATAGGCAGCTTACCAGGTCTTGCTCTCATTAGGTAAGCCGGGGTACAGTTGGTGGAACCTACAGGGATGTGGTTATACAGGTCCACCAGATCGGGCAGTTTCTCGGGCCACAGACTGCGTTCTTCCAGGGGCAATGTTTTTAGCAGATCTATCACCACGTGGTTCATCTTCTCGCAGAGTCCATTGGTTTGAGGGTGATAGGGCGTTGTTCTTATCTTCTTGCAGCCATACAGGTTGCAGAACTCCTGGAAGACCTCCGCTTCGAAGGCTGGTCCTTGGTCTGTCAACACTTGGTCCGGGTACCCGTGTGGACGGCAGAAGTGCTGCTGGAAGGCTCTAGCTGCTGTTTGAGCCGTTAAGTCCTTGACCGGGACCACCACCAGGAACCGGGAGTAATGATCTACGATTTTGAGGGCGTAGACATACCCAGATCTGCTTGGAGCCAGCTTCACATGGTCCAGGGCTACCAGTTCCAGCGGCTGCCTGGTGATGATGGGCTGCAGGGGAGTCTTCTGGCTGGCACGATCCTTTCTTCTTAGGTTGCACGGGCCACAGTCTCTGCACCACCTCTCGATGGCTCCTCTCATGCCTACCCAGTAGAACCGTTCACGCAACAAGAACTCCAGCTTCTTCCATCTGAAGTGTCCTGCTCCGTTGTGGTATGCCTCCAGAACCATAGCCGCGTCTCGTCTTGGGACCACTACCTGCCAGGTCAACTCATGTGTTCGAGAGTTAACCATTCTCCGGCACAGCTTTTCCCTGTAGAGGAACAGCTTACTTTTCTCCTTCCACAATTGCTTGGTCTCCTCCGGAGCATCTGGGTCAAGACGGGCAGCGGCCTGGGTCAGCATTTCCTTCACCAAACGGACTGCGGGATCACTGTCTTGTGTTTCCGCCCAGTTGTTTTGGGGCAAGGGATTGAACATCACGGAGCGCCTGTCCTTCACACGGTGGGAATACAGGGTAATCCCATGACGGTGGAACGCAGGGAGCTCGACTTCTTCCAGATCTTCTGGATCTTCCCCTACGTCCGGTAAGTTCGGCATTCTACACAGGGCATCCGCATTGGCATTTGAGCGTCCCGCCCGGTATTTGATGGTGAATTCAAAGTTCGACAGGCGGGCCATCCATCTCTGTTCCAGGGCACCGAGCCTTGCAGTGTCCAGGTGTGTCAACGGGTTGTTATCCGTGTACACGGTGAATTTGGAGGAGGCAAGGTAATGCTTGAAACGTTCAGTCACTGCCCACACCACTGCCAGGAACTCTAGCTTGAATGAGCTATAATTCTCAGGGTTTCTCTCCGTGGGCCGTAGCTTTCGGCTGGCGTAAGCGATTACCCGTTCTTTCCCGTGCTGGATCTGGGACAGTACGGCTCCTAGCCCGATGTTGCTTGCGTCCGTGTGGAGGATAAAGGGCTGGCTGTAGTCTGGATATGCCAGGATTTCATCCCCCGTGAGGGCCATTTTCAGCTGGCAGAAGGACTCCTCTTCCAGCTTTTCCCACCTGAAGGGCGGCTTCTGGTTTTTGGCTTTCCGAGATTGACCTATCAGGAGGTCCTGCATAGGGGCTGCCATTTTGGTGAAACCGGGAATGAATCTTCGGTAGTAGCCTACCAACCCGAGGAACTGCCGCACTTCCTTTATGCTGGAGGGTCTTGGCCAGTCCTTAATCACGGTGATCTTATCAGGGTCGGGAGCCACTCCGTGAGCACTCACCACGTGTCCCAGGTACTGCACCTTTGGTTTCAGGAGGTGACACTTGGAGGGTTTCACCTTTAGGCCGTAGTTTGCCAGAGCTTCAAACACTTCTGCCAGGTGTTTCAGGTGGTCCTCGTAGGTCTTGGAATAGACGATGACATCGTCCAGGTATAACAGGACCGTCTCGAAGTTCCGGTGTCCCAGACAGCATTCCATCAACCGTTGGAAGGTTCCCGGTGCGTTTTAGAGCCCGAACGGCATACAGTTATATTCGCTGAGACCCATCGGGGTGGTGAATGCGGTCTTCTCCCGATCCGCCTCTGCTACAGGAACCTGCCAGTACCCGCTAGTGAGATCCAAAGTAGAGAAGAAGTTAGCAGATTTTAATGCAGCTAAGGACTCTTCTATCCTTGGTAACGGGTACGCATCTTTGTGTGTGATACGGTTGACCTTCCTGTAGTCTACACATATTCTCATGGTGTTGTCTTTCTTTTTCACTAAGACTAGTGGAGCTGCCCAGGGGCTACAGCTGTCCCTGATTACCCCAGCCTCCTTCATGTCTCTTAGCATCCCCTTGGCGTGTTGATAGTGTGCAGGGGGTACGGGTCGGTATCTCTCCTTTATGGGAGGATGGTCTCCCGTGGGGATGTGATGTTCTACCCCCTTTACTCGCCCGAAGTCTAGCGGGTGTTTACTAAACACTCTCTCGTACTCTTGAACCACCCGATAGACTCCCTGTTTTTGGTGTGAGGGAGTGGAGTCAGTACCCAAATGCAGTTGCTGACACCAGTCCTCCATTGGTTTCTTAGAGCCGTTACCTTCCTCTGGTTGAGATGGAGGCAAGGGTTCTACGGCCTGTACGGAGTTCTGGTTGATGGTGAACAATTTGGCTAGCGTGGCATACCGGGGCAGGTATACTTCTCTCTCCCCGATATTTATGATGCGGACGGGCACCCTCCCATGGCGTACATCGACCACCCCCCGTGCTGTCAAAATGGTGGGCCTACTGTCCGAGTAGACTGGTTCTACCATTGCTTGGTAGTCTCTACCTCTTAGACCAATAGCTACCTGGCACCAAATCATCATTTCACTTTTCGGGGGCATGGCAATAGGGAACGGGTCACACATCCTCACGCTACCTATCTCACCACCAGATAGTTCCACCTGTTGCCGCTTCATCAGTGCCCGGATCTCTTTTTGGAGCACACGCTGCTGGCCGGAACTGGCGTTCTTGGCAACCTGCTGCAAAATGAGAATCACCTCTGCAAGACAATTTTCAATCACATTAGCTCCCAATGTTATTCTAGGGTGACTCTCATGACGGTCTATGTCCACTATAATCAGTCCTTGTGCCGCCAGTTCGACTTTACCGATCTTAATGGTCACCTCCTTGAATCCCACTTGCGGCACGGGCTGACCATTGCTGGCAATGATACTCAGGTCGTCATCTGGGTAGCGGGTTATGTCCGAGTCATTCCAGTACTGCTTAAAGAGCACGTACGGGATGGTGGTCACCTGTGACCCAGTGTCTAGTAGGGCTCTCATTGGAATGCCATCCAGTACCACAGGCAAGATTGGACGTCCCCCTACGTATTTCTCACGCCAGTTTGATGGGCCTGATGATCTTTTGCCTGGGGGTTAGCCCTCTACCCCAGGTTGTGCCCCTTTAAATGACAGTACCTTGCCATATGTCCGGGTTGATTGCAGCGGCGGCAGATGGGTCGTCCGTCCTCGTTGTATCTGTCGCTGGGTCTTCCTCTGGCCGGTGGGGTCCTCCTCAGTCGGCGCCACGGGACGTCCTCTGGTCCGGATGCCAGCTGGATCTTTCCTGGAGAAGAGACCTGTAAAGACTGCACAGTTCTGGTTAGCGCGGCAACGCTCTTAGTCAGCTCTTGGACCTGATGGTGCAGGTCTGTAGCCGGGTCACTGTTTAAAGCTTGCGCATCAGCTCCCACAGGCCCTGCAGACAAGGGCGCCGTCTCCTGGTGGTAAGTGATAGCAGGGCGCCTGTGGGTCACAGCGCCACCTGGTGCCGGTTCTTGGAGCACCCGGATGGCTCTGTCCTTGAACTGTGCAAAGTCCAGGTCAGGGTCCTGTAAGGCCATTGCCCGCAACTGGGTTCGGTGGGCATTGCACAGTAGACCCTCAATAAATTGTTCGGTCAACAGCTTGTCTTCATTTCCCACGCTGTCAGGGTCTGCCTGCTTAATGGCTCTCAGGGCCTCTTGTAGGTTTAGAGCATAGTCTCTTATACTCTCATGTGTCCGCTCTGTGCACCCGTAAAATCGGAGCTTTATTTCGGCTGAGGTGCGGGTGTCAAATGTGTCTTTCAGCCGGCCTAGTATTTCTCTGACAGTTCTCTTCCTCCTAGGTGGCCAGGACTTTACCTCCCTTTGGGCTGCCCCGATTAACTGGGCCACCAGGATGCTTACTTTTTGCTCCTCCGTGAGGGGGTATACCTGGAAGAGGCTATCCAGTCTTTCCCTAAAGTCACTTAGGGTATGTGACTCCCCTGAGTACTGGGGTAGCCAGGTTGCCCCCGGGATATAGGGCATGGTGAAAGGCATGACCGCAGCAGCGGTTGCGCTGGCGGCCGGTGTGGCGGTGGAGCTCCCCTCGGTGTCCGACATCCTCCTTCCCCCCTAGTGGACCGTGGCCTACCTTGCGATGCTCTTCTTCCGTAGGCCGCGGCTCCGCAGTCAATCGTCGGGGTAGAGGACCTGGCGTCGCACTCCGATGACGTCAGCGTCGCTCTTCCTCCCTTCCAGGACCTTGCGCAGCGTCGGTGCGTGGGGCGGAGCTTCGGGTCTCACGCGCTTTCGGCGTCCACACCCCTCTTCTTCCTGCTCGGCGTCCTGAAGATGGCGTCCGATGGCGGGAAGCAGCTGCGGATGGCGGGAAGACGGCAGAAGACGGCGGGAAACGGTCCAAGATGGCGTCTGATGGCGGGAATCGGCTCCGGATGGCGGAAAACGACTCCGGACGGCGGGAAACTTCGCCACAGGTAAGTTACAAAAGTCTTTTTCAGGCACGCAGTACCCGGTGGTTGCGGGCACGAAATCCTGCCGACTACGCCAAAGTTGACTCGCCCCCTGGGCCTGTGCTGGGAGCCCGGAACCGGGCCTGTTGTAGGATGCTGGGGGTTGTAGTCTCCGTGTGGCGGTGACCCGGTCCGTGGCTCAGGGTGGTCAAACCAGTGGCAGTCTATTGGTATTGTAATTATCCGACTACGCCACCCTTGGATTGCGGTCAGTGGGGACCGCCGCTGCGCTGCAGACCGCTGAGGCTGATGTTATTTGCGCAGCCAAGAATGGGATGACTCCCCACGGGAGAAGTATTGCCTCAGGGCAGCTAGAGTGAATGATGGTAGTGATGGTGGGAGCATCCCAGTACTAATGGTGCTGGTGTGGCGATGAAACACAGAAACGTGTGGTTGCAGTTCAGGGTCTTTACTGATGTTATAAGGCAGACCCTCCCGGGAGTACTGGCTAGTATAAGGGGCCTGGTCAGTCTGTGAGCAAGCAGGATCTCCCCTGGCCAGGCGGAGTTGTAGGCCTCCCTGTTTATCTGCACTCGTCCTGGCTACCTTGCTGTCAGCGGTTACAAGTAGCCCACGTCCCTAAGTATACCGTGTGGTGCTCACCCGTATGGCTGGTGACTTGGGGCCTTCTGTTAGCCTCCGCTCCTGGATGGCGGCGCTGGTCCCTTCTTTGTGACTGAGCCTCCGGGCTTCTATGGCCAGAGGACCTGGAATCCCCTGCCGGCTGGTTTCTGCTGCTGGGTATATATCAGTCCCCACAGCCTCGGACTCCTGTGTCCGGTTTTAGTGTCCTCAGCCAGGGTGAGCTATATCTCTGCTCACAGCCCCTGGTCTTCTGCTTCTGCTCCTACAGAGCTCCTGTTCTTACTTTCCCTGTGTCTGCTGTCCTCCAGACCAGACTGCGTCTCTGTCTGGGACTTCACTCTAGGCTCTGACTAACCTAATCCCGCCCCAGACCCAGTTTATAAGGGCAGATTCCTCCCCTCCCAGGTCTGGGTGGGCCGTGTTGCATGCTTAGGGCTCCTGACCAGAGAAACCTCCCACTTGCTCTCAGACATAATATTTCTATTACTGTGGCAACCAGACCCCTGGGGTGCCACACTGGAGGAGGTGGGTAAAATATGGCAATGGTGCTGGAGGAGGTGGGGGGAGAAATGGCAATGGTGCTGGAGGAGGTGGGCGAAAGATATGGCAATGGTGCTGGAGGAGGTGGGTGAAAGATATGGAAATGGTGCTGGAGGAGGTGGGGGGATATATGACAATAGTGCTGGAGGAGGTGGGGGGAGATATGGCAATGGTGCTGGAGGAGGTGGGGGGAGATATGGCAATGGTGCTGGAGGAGGTGGGTGAAAGATATGGCAATGGTGCTGGAGGAGGTGGGGGTAGATATGGCAGTGGTGATGGAGGAGGTGGGGGAGATATGGCAGTGGTGATGGAAGAGGGAGATGTGACAATGATGGAGAAGGTGGGGCAGAGCAATTATGGGGAGTTATTTGGATGCTGGATGCTGTTAATGTCTGGTCTGGTCATGGTGTGGTGGTAATATGTGGTCTGGTCATGGTGTGGTGGTATTTCTCCCTTGTATGTGGTATTATTCGGGCACTATGTGGTGGTAATATGTAGGCCAGTCATGGTGTGGCAGTATTGCTCCCTTGTATGTGGTACTATTGGTGTTGGTATAGTGGATTGTGTTGTGTATGGCGGTCATTTGTTCTCTCTGATATTTAATTAGGAGAAGATTCCCATTAGTGATTTCCATTAGAAGATTTCCATTAGTGATTAAATACTTGGAACAAGATGCACTTACAGGGGTTCTCCGGGGAAAACAAGTAATCACCTCTCCCACAGGTGATAAATTATTGATTAGTGGGGGTCTAAATGCTGGGACCTGCACCTATCTGTAGAATGTGTAACTTTTCTCCCCATTAGACTGGAGCTCATGTGCGACTTGAACACTGAACCATTCATTCCCTCAGTGGCTGTTCTTGTTTTTTTTTCTGGAAGCCTCAGAGAGAATGAATGAGGCTGCGGTCAGACGTCCCACCTGCTGCTGCATTTTAAAATGGGGATAAGTGTCCTATCAGGGATAAAACTTCCCCATTCTTCCGATAGCTGCGTTTTCCAATGTTCGGAGCCAAACGATCAATAAGTGATCACCGATCCTGTGGATCCCATGGATCGGTGATAACTTTTTTTTAACCAAAGAACCCTTTAATGCAAATTACCGTAATTGTACATCCCAGTTATAGCATGTGCACAGTAGATGTGCCGGAGCCGCCTGTGATTTACAGTCGACGCTCCACTATAACAGGGATAACGGCTAACAGGTATTTGCATATAGATGTAAGGTGGGCCCTGAGAATCAATTCATCCTGTGGGCCCCAGACTCCCCAGTCCGACACTGTTTCCATACTCACTGTATTTGATGCACTGTGGTTACCCACTTAGAAAAGTAACAGTGCCAATGAGCAAAAAGTCCTTGCACCAATTTTATTTTATTTTTTTAATGTGAGAAATTTGTCATAGAGGTGCAATACATTTTAGAGAGAGAATCCTGCTGAAGATAAATATTCACATTTTGTAGAGGTCATTTTGGGGGAAAAAAATAAAGATTTGTTATCTATTCTGCTTTATTATTATTTTTTATTTTACATTAGTGGAAACTCAGTTCTTGAAACTATGAAATACTGATACGTTTACTAAAAAGCTGTTTCCAATTAGATAGAAAGGCTAATAGTAATTATTTAATGTTAATCTCCTTTCCGGAGCACAGCTTGACAGGAAGCAAAAGATTTATAATAATCCATGATCCTATTCTAGAGGAGATTTGCTTGTATCATCACAAGGCAAAGAACTGAAAGATCCCTTCAAAGTAACCTTACAAATTGCAATAAAAAACACCTTTATTTATATTTTCTGCAGCAGAAATAAATTGTGGTAATGAGGTCACACTGAAAATAAGACACCTATCATTACAGTAAATATCAGCAATATAAGGAAAAGTGCGAGCGACTACTACCCTACTTTAAGGTCACTGAACTTTGACACATGTGACGTGTAAGTGGAGCACAAATAAAAGCGTGGTGAATTTCAGAGTACCGTATATGTTTCCTTTCCTGTGCCAATAGAATTATACACAATGAAGTCATCTGTAGTGGAATTGTGGGATCTGCCTAAAGCCCTTTCATACTTCCCTATTTTCTCATACGTGCTCTATGTCTTTCAGCACCTATTATAGTCTATGGGGCTGTTCACACATCTTTCTGTTTTTGCAGATATAGTCGCTCAATCAAGTCAATAGGTCAGTGAAAAAATCCAGACAGCACACGTATGCATTCTGTTTGAAATTTGTGTGCTCTTTAATGCTTGATGGGCAGCAGAAGTTTTCTTTTCTTTTTATTGCAGCAAGCAGTCCATAAAACACAATGGTCTTGATGAGGAGGCGTGCTGGAGTCAGACACTAATGATTTATTAAGAGGTGCATGTACTGGAGTAATATTTGTAACACAAGGAACGTCGCGATGCACCCCTCATGCTCCAGCTTCGCCCACTTTGTCAGAGCTGGGCAAAAATGGAGTGAGAATGCCTAAGGCTAAGTGCCCTCAATGCAGAAATGCTGCAGATTTTTTCCACATCTCCCTGGCAGGAAAAACGCATGCGGATTTTACATGCGTTTTTCCTGCCAAGTAGAAGCGTTTGTCAAGCGTTCTTCACATGCATTTCCGCATGTGGGTTATCAAGCGCTTTCCAAGCGATTTTAGCATCACTTGGAAAGTGCTTGACAACTTGGTCACACTATATAAATCCATGCAACTGGCATGTATTTATATAGTGTGACCAAGTTAATAGTTGAAAAAAAGATTAAAAATGGTAAAAAGTATAAAAAAAAAAACATTATACTCACCTTCTGTTGGCCCGCGGTCTTTTCTCCGCTGCGTCCGGTCTCTTGTACGGCTCGCGGTGGTGTGAAAGGGCCTTTCATGACATCATTTAGTCATGTGACAGGTCACTCGACCTCCGACGTCAGCGGTCGCGTGACCTGTCACATGACTAAATGACGTCATGGCAGGTCCTTTTAGACCATCGCTAGGCGTACAAGAGACTGGACGCATCATACAGGAGACCGGGGGACATCGGAAGGTGAGTATATGTTTATCTTTTATTTTAAATTCTTTTTTTAACAGGTACTATGGTTCCCAGGTCTGGAGGAGAGTCTCCTCTTCTCCAGACCCGGGTACCACCCGCACATTGAATCGCTTAATATCCACATGTGCACATGTAGTCATGCGGATATTAAGCAATTCAATGCAAGTCAATGGAGGCAATTACGCTGCGTGTCCGCAAAATTAATGGACATGCTGCGTATTTTTCCGCAATTATAATCCGCAGCGGAAATTTCCGCAGCATGTGCACAGCACATGCGGATTATCATTGGGGACCATGGGGCACGTATTACCAAGCGTTTTTTAAGCGTTTTCGCTGCGGAAATTCCGCGGCAAAAAAGCTTGAAAAACGCATAGTGGGCACGCAGCCTAATGGACATGCTGCGTATTTTTCCGCAATGATAATCCACAGCGGAAATTTCCGCAGCATGTGCACAGCACATGCGGATTATCATTGGGGACCATGGGGCACGTATTACCAAGCGTTTTTTAAGCGTTTTCGCTGCGGAAATTCCGCGGCAAAAAAGCTTGAAAAACGCATAGTGGGCACGCAGCCTAATGGATATGCTGCGTATTTTTCTGCAATGATAATCCGCAGCGGAAATTTCCGCAGCATGTGCACAGCACATGCGGATTATCATTGGGGACCATGGGGCACGTATTACCAAGAGTTTTTTAAGCGTTTTCGCTGCGGAAATTCCCAGCCTCACTTTGCACCAAAATTTTGTACATTTTCACAGCTTTGTGCACCAGAATTCTGGCGTAAAAGCTTTAATGAATCAGGCCATTAGTGTAGTGGACCAGGACTACAAGGAATGGGTTAATAATGTTAAGTGTAAGACGTTCATAGAAACTGGGGGTCAGGTGTTAGGAATCATGGTTCTGTGCTCCCACCTGGGAATGGAGCAGATCCGGTGCTACTCTACTCCGGGCACAGGCAACACAATTGTCCTGACCCTGGAGGTGGATCTACTAGGCGTGCATGGAGACTGTCCCAATCTTATGGAGCATCGTGTTCTGGTGTTGTAGGATGTGTGAGGACACAGGACGCTGTGTCTCTCATTGATTTTTCTGACTACCAGGCAACTCGGGAAGCTGCTTTGTCTGGTAATAAGTTGTGGTGGAGTTATGTTCATTCTGCTGTGGAAGCCAACAGGGAGTGGCTGTCTGTGGATGATTGGGAGATATTCAACACCTGATCACTAGGCGGGCTATTTAATCCTGCTCCATGCTCAGAGCTTTGCTGTTTATTGCAGTTCCTATAAGCTGTGGATGATAGAGGTGCCAGCAGTGTGTAGCTATCTTGAAGCTCATCAAGAGAATGCCAAGAGTGTGCAAAGCAGTCATCAAAGCAAAAGGTGGCTACTTTGAAGAACCTAGAATATAAGACATATTTTCAGTTGTTTCACACTTTTTTGTTAAGTATATAATTCCACATGTGTTAATTCATAGTTTTGATGCCTTCAGTGTGAATGTACAATTTTCAAAGTCATGAAAATACAGAAAAATCTTTAAATGAGAAGGTGTGTCCAAACTTTTGGTCTGTACTGTATATACAGTATGTATATATTTATTATAAAAAAAATGATCTGGTCAAGCAGCTTACTGACCAGAAGCAGAGTCTTCTGGGAATGTTCCAGGATTTGGCGGGCACTGTTAACCAGCACAGCCAGACCCTGGCTCAGGGGGTTCCCTCTCACACAGGCAAGTTCTAACCCCAGTCCTGCAGCGGGGATCATTCCCATAGAACCAAAGGTTCCCTTTCCTGATTTTTTGGGGGTAGATCAGAAACTATTTAATAATTTTAAGGAGGGGTGCAAATTATATTTCCAACTTCGCCCTGTTTCCTCTGTGAATGAAGGCACTCAGATGGGTCTTATTTCCCTTCTTAGAGGGGATCCCCAGTGCTGGGCATTTTCATTACCCTCAGGTTCACCCAAACTCTCGTCAGTGGATGAGTTTTTAAGGCTATGGGGCAGACCGGGTAGCCTTAACTTAATCCATGGCCGTATTTTACGTTCATGCTGCCCTACGCACTCTAAGTCCTGACGCCCCCTACTGATAAGTCTGACTAAAATTGCCCATACCCTTTAGATAATAGTTAAAGCCCACCATACACACCAGACTAATGTCGTCCAAACTCGCAAGTATCACTGGGTTCGGCTGACAGTCTAAGGGCGCCTGCAGACAAGTGTATGAGAAGTCACCTGAGTTTCATTCAGAAAACTCAGATGATTTTTTTTCTAATTTTCATCAGATTTTAATCCATGTGCCATCCATGTGTCCTTTTTTATACAACTACATGATCACATACAGTTTCCTTGATTTATAATAGAAATCTATCCGTAAACATTGGATGCCACTTGGATGTTCCGTGTGTGATCAGATTTTTTTTTCTAGTACCCATAGACTTAAATGTGTGAGTCCCATTCAAGACTCGGTAGAAAGTAGTGCATGCTGAAATTTTTTTCTCATGAACAGTCGGACCGAAAAAAAAATGATTCATTTGACCAGCCTTATTGAATAACATGGGTCAGTGCGCTGTCTGTGTGCAATCTTATCAAAAATCACACCGCACACGGCCGATTTAAATGCTTGTCTGCATGAGTCCTAAGGCTACATTCACACATGTGTGCGAGTGTTAAAATCCAGGAGAAACAGACCAATGTTTTCTCAGGTGTCATCTAGTGATGAGCAAACACTCCTGGTTGCTCGTGCCTATGCTCGTTTCCCCTCCCTGCATGTTTGATACTCTTTAGAGAGCCAATCAAGATGCAGGGATTGCCTGCCACACGCTGTAATGCTGTAGCCATGTTGGTTGTGGCATTACAGTGATTGACTGGCCGCACAGCATCATCAGGTGTATATAAGACTGGGCGCCGCCATGCTCGTCACAGTCTACCCAGTCACAGTCTCAGGAAGAGTAGGGAGAGGTACTGCTGAGCTAGGGAGAGATTTGCTAGTTTAGAGTTAGTATAGGTAATTCCACATCATATATCTATAATATCCATCTGAACTAACAGTCCTTCTGAGGACTAATCCAGCTGCATATAATCAGTGGTGATAGCCGGAATTAGGCAGGCAGGCAGTGTATGTGGAAGACTGCAGTGCATATAGCAAGAGGGTCCATTGAACGACAGGTTAGTCTAGGTATTCCACAATGTAACGGGTCTGGGAGGTGGAACCTCTGAGCAACTATACAAGGGGGCGGTCCTTGTAAGGAAGCGGGTGGCTCCCAGGGAAGACGGGCAGGTAGTCACGGCAAGTGACAGGGACAGTCTCTGGGTAGAAGGGCAGGTATTCACGGCAAGTGACAGGGACAGTCTCTGGGTAGAAGGGCAGGTAGTCACGGCAAGTGACAGGGACAGTCTCTGGGTAGAAGGACAGCAGGCGGGTGGCTGGTGAGCGGGCGAGAGTCTCTGGACAGGCAGGTGGTCACAGCAAGTGACGGCAGAACCTCCAGGTAGACTAGCAGACAGGTAGCAGGTGGACGCTCCCAGGTGAGCGGGCAAGAGTCTCTGGACGGGCAGGTGGTCACGGCAAGTGACAGCAGAGCCTCCAGGTAGGCTAGCAGGCAGGTAGCAGGCGAGCGCTCCCAGGTGAGCGGGCAAGAGTCTCTGGACAGGCAGGTGGTCACGGCAAGTGACGGCAGAGCCTCCAGGTAGGCCAGCAGGCAGGTAGCAGGTGGACGCTCCCAGGTGAGCGGGCAAGAGTCTCTGGACAGGCAGGTGGTCACGGCAAGTGACGGCAGAGCCTCCAGGTAGGCTAGCAGGCAGGTAGCAGGTGAGCGCTCCCAGGTGAGCGGGCAGGCTGGTCCATAGACAGACTGACAGGTGTCGGAAGGCAGACCGTCGGACCGCAGGCTTGCAAGCAGGAAAGCGGATATCAGGCAAGTATCAAGCAGGAATCTGGCAGGTAACTGGTAGCGGGACCTGAGGACTGAAGCAGAGTGAAGGCTTTGCAACAGCATTGCTCGGGCACCTCCATTTTGGAGGAGGTGCCTTATATATGGTGAAGTCCTCCGGCCATTGGCCATTTAAAGATTTTTCTGTATTTTCATGACTATGAAAATTGTACATTCACACTGAAGGCATCAAAACTATGAATTAACACATGTGGAATTATATACTTAACAAAAAAGTGTGAAACAACTGAAAATATGTCTTATATTCTAGGTTCTTCAAAGTAGCCACCTTTTGCTTTGATGACTGCTTTGCACACTCTTGCCATTCTCTTGAGCTTCGAGAGGTAGTCACCGGAAATGGCTTTCACTTCACAGGTGTGCCCTGTCAGGTTTAATAAGTGGGATTTCTTGCCTTATAAATGGGGTTGAGACCATCAGTTGTGTTGTGCAGAAGTCAGATGGATACACAGCTGATAGTCCTACTGAATAGACTGTTAGAATTTATATTATGGCAAGAAAAAAGCAGCTAAGTAAAGAAAAACGAGTGGCCATCATTACTTTAAGAAATAGTCATGAAAATACATAAAAATCTTTAAATGAGAAGGTGTGTCCAAACTTTTGGTCTGTACTGTATATATATACTGTATATATCAGCGGCAGGCAGTGTATGTGGCAGACTGCAGTGTATAATACAGCACAAGAGGCAGGCTCCATTCCAGTTCTGTCTGCTGCTGCTGTTAGATATTTCTACAAATAGCCCCAGGTATCAGGGGCCAGGGATAAATATTTTTTTGATCTTCACCCTGATTATTTGCTTAAAAAGCAATCCAGAGTTTTTCTGCTCCATTTGCTTGTTGCCACAGCAGAATACAACCAGATTCTTTCCATATTACAGCGAAAAAAATCCAGAAATTTGTAGTGAACGTGGAAAATATTGGCCTCCATTTAAATTTTGCTGCAGTGTGTCAGTGAAGTTATTGACACCAGGTCGCTGTGAAAAATAGTAACCTACAGGCCAGCTATTTACAGTGGGTATGGAAAGTATTCAGACCCCTTTCAATTTTTCACTCTTTGTTTCATTGCAGCCATTTGGTAAATTCTAAAAAGTTCATTTTTTTCTCATTAAAGTACACTCTGCACCCCATCTTGACTGAAAAAAAAAACAGAAATGTAGAAATTTTTGCTAATTTATTAAAAAAGAAAAACTGAAATATCACATGGTCATAAGTATTCAGACCCTTTGCTCAGTATTGAGGAGAAGCACCCTTTTGAGCTAGTACAGCCATGAGTCTTCCTGGAAATGATGCAACAAGTTTTCCACACCTGGATTTGGGGATCCTCTGCCATTCTTCCTTGCAGATCCTCTCCAGTTCCGTCAGCTTGGATGGTGAACGTTTGTGGACAGCCATTTTCACGTCTCTCCAGAGATGCTCAATTGGGTTTAGGTCAGGGCTCTGGCTGGGCCAGTAAAGAATGGTCACAGAGTTGTTCTGAAGCCACTCCTTTGTTATTTGTGCCTTTCCCGTGACCCTCATGTTGTCCAAATTTTGGGTGACAGTCATTACTGGTTGGTGACACTTGTACACCCACGCTACAGGGAGAACTTTCTGTCTCTTATTCCCTTGCTGGACAGGCCTAATAAAATGGTGCAGTACAAGAAGGCCCTTGTTGCGAAATTATTAAAAAAATTCCCATCTGAAAATGGCGGCAGAGGTCACAGTTCGTAGGACAACCAAGCAGTATAGGCGAGAGAGCCACAAATGCAATCCAGCAGAGGCAGGGGAATACTGGCAAAGTTCTGGGACAGTTTTCTCAGACCCTCCCATCGCACAGGCCCTGAGGCGGGGAGTACTCTCACAAGGAGTGCAAAGTTTCAGAAGATGGTGAGTGAGTACCTTGCCGACTGTACCAATGTCCTCCGTGATTCCTCTGTGCCTTATAATTATTGGGTATCCAAGCTGGACACGTGGCATGAACTGGCTCTCTACGCCGAGGAGGTCCTGGCCTGCCCTGCCGGTAGCGTTTTGTCAGAGCGGGTTTTTAGTGCCGCCGGTGGAAATATAACCGATAGATGCATTCGCCTGTCAACTAAAAATGCTGACAGTCTGACTCTTATAAAAATGAACAAGGGCTGGATTGGGCCAGACTTCTCAACATCACCGAATGATAGCAGCGTAACAAACTCAAATCCAGTGTCTTTTTTTGGGGAGGTCTAACTCTATTCCCATGCACCTCTGTATTCACACCCAGACATGGGTATAAGCTTCCTGATTTTGTCTATTTGCTCTTGTCCTCCTCCTTCTCCGCATCCTTATCCTCCACCACCATATCACCACCATATGTACCATATCAACATATCTACGTCTCTTGCAAGGGGCATTGGAGTTCCTCCAAATTTTTGGCAGCCTTTGCTTCACTGCATAGGCAAACAGTATGGGAGACCCACTTCCTAATAATGGGAACATTGTTTTTAGGAGGCTCTCTGACCTCTACGTCTCTTTGGCAGCCCCTGCAGTCACTGTGTGTCACCCCAGGCCTGGATGCCACAATCTTGTAAGGCTGTGTCTGAGAGCAGGAGGGAGGTTCTCTGGTCATGGACCATTTGCATGCCGCACCTCCTGTCCCAGGCCAGTAGGGGGAGCAGGCTTCCCCTATAAAAAACTGGTACTGAGGGCAGGGTTAGAAAGACCAGGACCCACTTCTGAAGTATCCAGAAGGGTTCCCAGAAGCAGAGGGACAAGTCAGCCGCAGCTGAGGAGTCCAGGAGGCAAAGTAGAAGCAGAAAGCCAGGGACAGAGGCGACGAGTGCCGGTCCTGGCAGAGAGGAAACTGCATACCAGACACTGGGGTCCGAGGCTGTCAGGATTGCAAGTCCTGCAGCAGATCATCTACCTGCGACGGATTTTAGGTCCCTTGGCCTAAGAAGCCTGGAGGTTTCGCCACACAGAGGGACCGGTACAGCACGGAGAAGCTACAGGTACCTAAGGCCTGAGTCGCAAGCCATACAGGCGTAGTACACAGCAAGCTCAGGGACGTGAGCTATCATACCACTAAAGGGGGAGATAGTCAGCAAGGGCAGAGAGAGAACGGTAGGCCTACCCACTCACCCTGACCAGCGGAGCTCGCCTGAATGCCCTCAGACACCCAGGTCCATTCCTACCCTGTACTCCTGTTGGGTCTTTGATAAGATCAGTAAAAGACCCTGGACTGCATTATTGGACTTCGTGTGGTTACTGCTGCGCTTGCACCATCACCCCCAGCATCCTATCACACTGCCCTGAGGCTACACTCCTCCCGTGGGGAGTTGTACTATTCCCTGCTGCATCCCCAACACCAGCCTCAGCGATCTGCCTTGCAGCGCCGGTCCTCCCTGACCGCAATCCATGGGTGGCGTAGTCGGACATTACCTAAAAACACATCATAGACTACCACTGGTCTGACCACCCTGAGCCACGGGACCGGGTCGCCACTACTACTCCCAGCATTGCCCTGAAGTCCGGTCTCGATTGCCCCACGGCCCAGGGGGCGAGTCAGCTTTGGTGTAGTCGGCAGGATTGAGACCAACCCGTCACAAACTGGTATTGTGTGCCTGAAAAAGACTGTGCACGTACCTGAAGAAGAGGTTCCCGCCATCCGGAGCCGTTTCCCGCCGTTTTCAGCCGTCTCCCGCCATCTTCAGCAGTTTTCCCGCCATCTTCAGCTGTTTTCCCGCCATTGGACGCCATCTTCAGGACGCCGCGCGGGAAGAAGAGGGGCGTGGACGTCCAAAGCGCGCGAGACTTGAAGCCCCGCCCTACGCACCGGCGCTGCGCAAGGTTCTGGAAGGGAGAGAGAGCGACGCTGACGTCACCAGGACGCGACGCAAGGTCCTCACACGGAGCAGCACCAGCGGAGCCGCGGACTACAGAAGAGGATTGTCGGAAGGTAGGCCACGCTTAACTAGGGGGTAGGAAGATGACTGACACGGAGGGGCCTTCTACAACCAGCGGGGTTGCAGCAGCGGTGATGCCGTTCTCTATGCCCTACATCCCCGGAGCAGCCTGGCTACCCCAATACTCAGGGAACCCCCATACCTTAACTGACTTTAGGGAAAGACTGCACAGTTTATTCAAAGTTTATCCCCTGACAGAAGAACAGAAAGTGAGTATTCTAACGGGGCAGCTCACCGGTGCAGCCCAGCGGGAAGTGAAATCATGGTCAGATGAAGAGAAAAGGACAGTAAAGGACATTCTGACCCGGCTGCGGAGTACCTTTGATACCCGTACCTCAGCAGAAATAAAAATGCGGTTCTATGGCTGTAAGCAGTGGGCCCAGGATAGTATCAGAGACTATGCCTTCAACCTGCAAGAAGCCCTGAGAGCTATCAAACAAGCTGACCCTGGTAGTGTGCAGGACTCTGATAGACTGTTGACTGACCAGTTCATAGAAGGTCTGCTGTCCAGCTCCCACAGAACCCAGCTGCGCCTCATGGCCCTACAGAACCCTGATTTGACTTTTGCGCAGTTCAAGGATCGGGCCATCTGGGTGCTCAGAGAACCCGCAGCAGGTGGCGCTGTAGCTTCCTGGCGCCCTGCCATCACTTACCACCAGGGGGCAGCGCCCTACCCCGCAGACCTTGTGGGGGCTGATGCACAGGCCCTAAATCCATCCCAGCCTGCAGACCTGCACCATCAGGTCCAGGAGCTAACAAAGAGTGTGGCTGCATTAACCAGGACTGTACAGTCGTTGCAGGTGGAACCGTCAAGACCAATCGAGCTGGCTTCCAGTCCGGAGGATGTCCCGTGGCGTCGACAGAGGAGGATCCCGCAGTTCAGAGGGAGGCCCGCCGACCGCTACGCTGAGGATGGACAGCCGATTTGCCGCCGTTGCAGTCAGCCAGGACATATAGCAAGGTACTGTACTTTAAATGGGTCCGACCTGGGGCAGAGGGCCAACCCCCAGGCATAAGGTCATCAGGCCCGTCTAATTGGCGTGATAAGTACGTGGGAGGACGCCCGGTCTTACCTGTAGTGCTGGACGGTATCCCCATGAGTGCACTGCTGGACACCGGGTCTCAAGTGACTACCATCCCCTACGTACTTTTCAAGTGGTACTGGAGTGACGCTGACATAACCCGCTACCCAGACGACGACTTAAGCATCATTGCCAGCAATGGCCAACCCGTGCCGCAGGTGGGGTTCAGAGAGATGACCATCAAGATTGGTAAGGTGGAACTGCCGGCACAGGGAGTGATCATTGTGGACATTGACCGTCGTGAAAGTCACCCTAAAATAACTGTGGGTACTAATGTGATTGAAAACTGTCTTTCAGAAGTAATTGTGATTTTACAGCAGGTGGCGATGAATGCGAGCTCCAGCCAAAAGAGGGTCCTCCAGAAAGAGATAAGAGCCCTGATGAGACGGCAGCAGGTAGAACTGTCTGGTGGTGAGATCGGTAGCGTAAGAATGAGTGACCCATTCTCCATTTCCATGCCTCCCAAAAGTGAAATGATGATCTGGTGTCTGACTGCAATCGGGTTGAGAGGCAGAGACTACCAAGCCATGGTAGAACCTGTGTACTCAGACAGCAGGCCCACCATTTTGACAGCCCGGGGGGTGGTTGATGTCAGTCATGGGAGGGTGCCCGTTCGCATTCTCAATATTGGGGAGAGGGAGGTACACTTACCCAGGTACGCTACACTTGCCAAACTGTTCGCTGTTGAGCACAAAGCTATCAGGGCCGTGGAACCATTGCCTCCATCTCCACAGGCGGAGGGTAATGGCTCCCAGAAACAAAAGGAGGACTGGTGCCAGAAACTCCATGTGGGTGCTGACTCCACTCCCCTGCACCAAAAACAAGGAGTCTACCGGGTGGTTCAAGAGTACGAGAGAATTTTTAGTAAGCACCCGCTAGACTTCGGCAGAGTAAAAGGGATAGAACACCATATCCCCACGGGGAGCCACCCACCAATAAAAGAGAGACACAGGCTTGTAACCCCTGCCCATTATCAGAACGCCAAGGCTATGCTGAGAGAAATGAAAGAAGCTGGGGTCATTAGAGATAGCTGTAGCCCCTGGGCAGCTCCCTTGGTTTTGGTAAAAAAGAAAGACGGTACCATGAGACTGTGCGTGGACTATAGACAAATCAATCGTATCACCCATAAAGATGCGTATCCGCTACCTAGGATAGAGGAGTCTTTAGCTGCTCTAAAATCAGCTAATTTCTTCTCTACTTTGGACCTTACTAGCGGGTACTGGCAGGTTCCTGTGGCAGAGGCTGACAAGGAAAAGACCGCCTTCACCACCCCGATGGGACTGAGCGAGTTCAACTGTATGCCCTTCGGGCTCTGCAACGCACCAGGGACCTTCCAATGACTGATGGAATGCTGTCTAGGGCACCGAAACTTCGAGACGGTCCTCCTTTACCTGGACGACGTGATCGTCTATTCGAAGACTTACGGGGACCATCTAAAGCACCTGGCCGAGGTGTTCAAAGCCCTGGCAGGCTACGGCCTGAAAGTGAAGCCTTCAAAGTGCCACCTGTTAAAACCGAAGGTCCAATACCTAGGACACGTGGTGAGTGCAGAGGGAGTAGCCCCCGACCCCGACAAAGTTACAGCCATCAAGAGTTGGCCAAGCGCCTCTAACATCAAAGAAGTGAGGCAATTCCTCGGGTTGGTAGGCTACTACAGAAGGTTCATCCCCGGGTTCACTAAGATGGCAGCCCCTATGCAGGGCCTTCTGATAGGGCAATCTAAATCCAGAAGTCACAAGCCACCCTTCAAGTGGGACAAGCCGGAAGAGGAGTCCTTCCGCCAGTTGAAGATGGCCCTCACGGGGGATGAGATCCTGGCCTACCCCGATTATGGTCAGCCTTTTATCCTCCACACAGATGCCAGTAATGTGGGGCTGGGAGCCATACTGTCACAGAACCAACAGGGCAGAGAAAGGGTGATCGCATATGCCAGCCGGAAGTTGAGGTCCACTGAAAGAAACCCGGAGAACTACAGCTCCTTCAAGCTAGAATTCTTGGCAGTGGTGTGGGCCGTCACAGAACGGTTTAAGCATTACCTGGCCTCCGCAAAGTTTACCGTGTACACGGACAACAACCCGTTGACACATCTGGACAATGCAAGATTAGGTGCCCTAGAACAGCGGTGGATGGCCTGGCTATCCAATTATGACTTCACAATCAAATACCGGGCAGGCAGAACCAACGCCAACGCAGACGCCTTATCAAGAATGCCCCACCTACCTGAAGGAGAAGAGGACTCTGAAGAGCTGGAGGAAATAGAGCTCCCGGTGTTCCACCAGTATGGGGCCACTCAGCATTCTCACCGGGTAAGAGACAAGGACTTAACCACCGTCATGTTCAATCCCTTACCCCACCACGGCTGGGCTGAAACGCAAGATAGCAACCCTGCAATACGCCTGGTGAAAGACATGTTAACCCAGGAAGACGCAAGCCCTGGCCCGGACGCTCCAGAGGAAGCCAAGCAGATATGGAAGGAGAAAAGCAGACTATTCCTCTACGAGGGTAAGCTGTGCAGAAGGCTTGTCAATTACCGGACGCACGAGCTAACCTGGCAGATAGTAGTCCCAAGGCGAGATGCAGCAATGGTCCTGGAGGCCTACCATGACAGAGCGGGACACTTCGGGTGGAAGAAACTGGAGTTCCTACTGAGGGAGCGGTTCTACTGGGTCGGCATGAGAAGGGCCATCGAGAAGTGCAGCAGGGACTGCGGCCCATGCCACCTCAGAAGGAAGGACCGTACCAGCCAGCAGACACCCTTGAGGCCCATCGTCACCAGGCAGCCTCTTGAGCTGGTAGCTCTGGACCATGTGAAATTGGCTCCAAGCCGGTCGGGCTACGTCTATGCCCTGACAATTGTGGACCATTACTCCCGGTTCCTGGTAGTGGTTCCTGTTAAAGACCTGACAGCCCAAACAGCGGCCAGAGCCTTCCAGCAACACTTCTGCCGTCCACATGGGTATCCGGAACAGGTCTTGACAGATCAAGGTCCAGCGTTTGAGGCTGAAGTATTCCAGGAGTTCTGCAACCTCTACGGCTGTAGGAAGATTCGGACAACGCCTTACCACCCGCAAACCAACGGGCTGTGTGAGAAAATGAACAATATCGTCATCGACCTCCTCAAGACGTTACCCCTGGAAGAACGCAGCCTGTGGCCGGAGAAGCTGCCAGATCTGATTGACTTGTACAACCATATCCCGGTGAATGCTACAAATTGCACCCTGGCTTACCTGATGCGAGCAAGACCAGATAAGCTGCCGATCGA
The DNA here is from genome assembly GCF_046119375.1 of Phyllobates terribilis. Lineage (NCBI taxonomy): Eukaryota > Metazoa > Chordata > Amphibia > Anura > Dendrobatidae > Phyllobates > Phyllobates terribilis. The sequence goes on along the minus strand of NW_027362761.1, from coordinate 9,284,743 downwards.
CCTGGAAATGGGAGTCCTGACACCTGAGGACACTTCCCCAGACGCGGACTGGGATACGGAACGGCGGCTACAGTACAAGAAGGTACAGGAGAGTGTGGAGAGGAGTCTGGCTCAAGCGAGAGAAAAGCAAGAGAGGCTCTTCAACCAACACGCCCCTGCTGGTCCCCTGGAACCTGGTGAGCAGGTCCTGAAGCGGAAGAGAAGGCTTCACAAGCTGGATGACCAGTGGGAGAGAGACCCGTACACAGTACTGCAGTCCGACCACGACAACCCGAAGGTATGTGTGATTACCAAGGATGGCGGAGAAACCACTAGCACCGTCTCCAGAGATCACCTAACACGGTGCCCCGATCAGCACAGTTCTCGGAGAGTTCCCCTGGACCTGGACTCAGATAAATCGCAATAGTGGTACCCGTCCTACACTTCCTTCAGCCTACCCAGCAGGAGCCTACAGGAGGACAGGAAGAACAAGAAGAGCAAGCGGCCCCAGAGGTGGAAGAACCCACGCCAGCAGCCCAGGAGAATCAACCCTCTGCTGACAGTGAGCCTGCCATGCCTGCGGTAAGCCAAAGGACCCACAGACAGCTGCCTGCCCTGCCTGTACACCCAGCTAGTAGCTGTACCCGCAATGATAGTGGGGAAAGCCAGGTTGGTCCACCACCAGACAGTGGGTTAAGGAGGTCAACCAGGAGCACTAGGGGTCAAATGCCAGCTCGCTGGAAGATCTAAATGTATAATGTATATATTTAATGTGTTATGTTTGTACCCTGGTTATTAATACTGTTTTCCAGTTTTTTCATAGTAACAAATGGACTAAAAGGTTATGAACTTTGAGTAACCGGGACTTCCTTGTAAATATGTTCGGAGCCTAACCAAAGGAAAGAATAAAGACTGTCAAGGACTCGGGGCAAGGACAGACCCCCACCTGGTTAAGGCTCCCGTTGTGTTGATGAAATGGACACCCGGTCACGGATCATACTGTGACCCTCTTCTTTTGTTGGTGAAATGGACACCGGGTCACAGGCCATACTGTGACCTAAAGAATAGTGTTGAGCCACCCCCGTAGTGTTCGAGTTCGGTTCGGTTCGTCGAACACCAGTGTGTTCGCCGAACTGTTCGCCGAACTGTTCGTCGAACTGTTCGTCGAACACCTTCGAACACCGTTAAAACCAATGGCAGGCAAACAAAAACACATAGAAACACATAGAAAACACCTTCAAAGGTGTCCAAAAGCTGACAAACTGCTCAGAAGACACAACTAACACATGGAAAAGTGACAAGTACATATAGTCATGCGAAAAGAAAAGAGGTGGAGGAGTAAAAGGAGGGGGAGACACAGATATAGGCATGTCATGCCCTTCTAAAATCCAAAAAGTGAGAAGCCGACACGTTCAGTCCGCTCCTGCCCGTGCCACCTCCGTGTCGCCGGGTTTGTGCCAGAGCCGCGGTGAACCCTGACGGCCAGCCCCCCTCTCCCAATACTGGTGCCTGTCCGCTGGTGGGTCGAGCGAGCCCCCCTGTGGTGGAGGCAGCTCTAAGCTTTTTAATTTAAATTGTCTCTCTAATTTGAATAAATACACTTTAAATCCATTTACAAGGATCTATTGGAGGGCAAGTCTCATGCTAGCAGCCGCGTAATTCCAGCTCCAGTAGCGTCCACTAAAGCTGCTGCAGTTAAAAAGCTTTTATAAGGATCGAGCTCGTCTGTCCACCGCAAGGCATCCTACTGCCAGTCCGAGCCCCTATGCCTTGGGGTGCCTCCTGATGCTCTTCACTGAGTATCCCGTGGTCCCGAAGCATTTCCTTTGAAAAAATGAAGTGTCCAAACTACAGGTGGTGTAGCTTGCTTAACAGCCGGGATAATCCGCTGACTAGCAGACCCTGCTACTAGGCACAAAGTATTTCCTGGGCTAGATGCAGTTAAAAATTTGTAATTAGATACTCTCGTTGGATGCTGAGAAAGCATTCCATAGAGTCTCCTGGCACGCCATATATGATTCTCTTAAAAAGCTTGGGGTAGGGGTCTAGGGGACCCTTTTATAGCCAAAATCACGGCCCTGTATCGCAATACGTCACCTAGGCTGAAGATAAATAGAACTGTAGCACCCTGAGGGCTCGGTTGCTACAGAGGTATTGCACCTCACCCAGAGGTGTGATATCTCACTCTCAGGTAAGGATGTAGTGTGGATCAGGACCCGACACCTGCATGCATTACACCACATTGCCGTGGGGCAGGGCGACCAATATGCCCCTGAGATGGGCACGACAGTCCCTGTCCCTGGCTGGAGTGGGGGGAGGGAACACTGAGGAAGGGGAACCCTGTAGTGCAGGAGCAGGGAGGAAGCAGTTCCTGGGTGCATTGAGAAGGGAGTATAAAAGGTGGGCACCATCTTAGTTCAGTGCAGAGAAGTCTGAGCAGAAGTGGCAGGGAGCAGGGGCTCTGCATGAGCTCTGCTCCGGAGGCGGGCCTAGTAACAGAGGCCCAGGCCTGGAAGAGGGAGAAGGAAGGAAGAGGAGCGGAGAAGGCTCCAGGAACGAGGAACGAAGGGATCTCAGGGGTGCGGACGGGCGAGTCGCCACCGCACGCCCGAATCCACCTGCGTGGAGGGGTCAGGCCAAAGGGGGAGACCGGTCCCCGAAACTAGTGGAGGCAGGAAACGACCCTCAGCTAGAAACAGGAGGCTGTGACATTTTATGTGGCGCAGCCCCTCGCTACACCCGCTAGGAAGGCACCACATAGGGTCAGGGAAACTGGCGCCAAGTTTACCAAGAGGAGGCCCGAGGCAGCCGGACAGAAGGGTTGGTAAGAAAGGCCAGACAAAGGACACACAAAGGGGGTCCTGTGAAGCACTCCAAAGTTATCTGGGAGTTGTCTGAGCCCCTCACCTGGTGAGCACAGTACGACGTGGGCAGCCGTTACCTGCAGAGGTGGTCTGGATAATAAGAACTGTGAGTAAAGGCCCTGGACTGCATCATTGACTCCGTGTCATTACTGCTGCTGCCCTGCACCATCACCCCCATCCTCCGCATACACTGCCCTGAGGCTATACTCCTCCCGTGGGGAGTTATGCTACGCTCTGCTGCACCCACAACACCAGCCTCAGCGGTCTGCCCTGGAGCGGCGGTTCACTCTGACCGCAATCCACGGGTGGCGTAGTCGGACATTTAAACATCAAAACCACATAAATAGTTCCGCCACTGGTTTGACCGCCCTGAGCCACGGAACCGGGTTGCCGCCACGGAGACTACAACCACCAGCATCCACCAAAAAGGGTCCGGCTCCGGGTGTCTCAAGGCCCAGGGGGCGCGTCAGAACATTTTCATCACCTTTCACAATCACCAATGGGACAAGGCAGGGATGTTCTCTGTCCCCTCTCTTATACATCCTAGTGACGGAGCACCTGCTCTCATCAATTCGCCATAACCCCAATATTAGGTGGATTGAGGTGGGAGGCACCGAGTACAAGTGCTCTCTATTTGCTGATGATGTCCTAGTATATATCACTCAATCACATATATCCATCCATGCTGTTATGGCTGAAATAGATCACTTTGTTACATGGTCAAATTTTAAAATCAATGCAGCGAAGTCTGAGGCCCTCGATGTCTCCCTCCCCAAATCCATTTAGGATTCCATCCAGTCCAACTTTCCCTTTGCCTGGCCCTCACAGGGTATCAAATACTTAGGAATTCCTATTCATAGAGACCTCTCCCATCTATGTTATCTTAATTTTGGGCCCTTTATTGAACAACTCCATACAGACCACGGTTGGCAAGTTAGAACTGTAAGATTCACTACGTGAACCACTGGTGTTTTGTGGAAAAGCACATGTACACTGTGTTCCAAATTATTATGCAAAAAGTGTTTAGGAGTGATAAGGGAAGAATTTGTTTGTCAGTTAAACTCATTGATGGTGATGTGTGTCAGGGCTCTTTATATCACTGTAAGCAATTGCAGACACCTGTGCTAATTAGTTTGGCAGGTGTGTCCAATGAAAGGCAAGACTACTTAAGAAGACTGTCTCACATTATTAAGCAGCCTACATTTTCTGCCAAAATGGGAAAGAAAAAGGATGTGTCGGCTGCTGAGAAGCAACAAATTGTGGAGTGTTTAGGTCAAGGCATGACTACAATCAACATTGTGCGATGATCAGGATGAAGTGTCTTGGCAATCAAGAAGTATGTAGCTGATTCACAGTACACACGTGTGCGTGCTGATAAGGGCAAATTGAGGACTCTTTCCTACAGGCAATTACGTCAGGTTGAAAGAGCAGCGGCAAAAAAGCCTTGTCATAGCAGCAGACAAGTTTTTGAAGCTGCTTGTGCCTCCAACGTCCCCCGAACAACAAGATGCAGGGTCCTTCAGAGGTTTGCAGCTGTGCATACGCCATCCTGTCGACCTCCTCTATCCACTTCACACAAGCAGAAACGGCTCCAGTGGGCCAAACATTACATGAAGACTGATTTCAAAACTGTTTTGTTCACGGATGAGTGCCGTGCAGCGCTCGATGGTCCAGATGGATGGAGTGGAGGATGGCTGGTTGATGGACACCCCACGCAAACACGGCTACAGCGCCAACAAGGAGGAGGTGGAGTAATGTTTTGGGCTGGAATCATGGGGAGAGAGATTGTCGGCCCCTTTAGGATCCCTGAAGGCGCTAAAGATGAACTCCATAATGTATGTGGATTTTCTCAAACAGCACTTCCTGCCATGGTTCAAGAAGAAGAACCGTGTATTTCACAGCAAGATCATTTTTCTGCATGATAATGCACCATCTCATGCTGCACATAAAACATCTGCATCTCTGGCTGATATGGGCATAAAAGGGGACAAACTTATGGTGTGACCCCCATGCTCCCCTGACCTCTACCCCATTCAGAACCTTTGGAGCATCATTAAAAGGAGTGTCTATGATGGCGGGAGGCAGTTCACATCTAAGCAACAGCTCTGGGAGGGTATTCTGTCCTCATGCAAAACAATTGAAGCAGAAACCATCCAAAACCTGACAAATTCAATGGACGAGAGAGTTCAGAAGCTCCTTTCGAACAAGGGGTCCTATGTGAAAATGTAACATCACCTAGAATAAAGTTTTGAGTTGAAAACTGTTTGATTTCAGTTTCTAACAACCTGCTAATGCTTATAATTTCAAAAATGACCATTTTTTTGGTCTTTATTAAAATGAAAAGGTTGATCGAAAAGTTTGGGGGATCTAAGAGTGTGGCAACCCAGTAGTCATGATTACTTCGAATTCTGACAATATGAGGGTCATGCTGCAGGTAGTGCAGCAAGAAGGCACTTATGTGTCTTGCGCATCTCGGAGCCCCAAAATTATTTTCCGGGCTAGATGCAGCTAAAAATTATTATTAATTTTAAATCTGGTGAAGCTTTAGTATAGATGGCCTAATAGGATCATTGCTGCACACTGCTACAAAGCCCAAATTATTTTCCAGTCAAGATACAGATAAACATGATTAGTAATTTTAAATCTGGTGGAGCTTATTATAGATGGCCTAATAGAATCAGTGCTGCACACTGCTACAAAGCCCAAATTATTTTCCAGCCAAGATACAGATAAACATGATTAGTAATTTGAAAGCTTAAAACGGTTGGTAGGGTGATTTTAACCAATCATCAAGCTTTTACTCTCCCCAGGATGACACAGGGGTAGAAAAGTCGTTTCGGATCCATGATTTGTTCATCTTTATGAACGTGAGTCTGTCTACATTATCAATGGAGAGCCGCGTGCGCTTATCTGTCAGCACACCACCAGCAGCGCTGAACTCACGTTCAGACAGAACGCTGGCTGCGGGGCATGACAAGATCTCCAAGGCGTAAGTGGCTAGCTCCGGCCATTTATCCAGATTGGAAGCCCAAAAAGAGCAAGGGTCCAGTGACATAGTCGTGGCTTCAATGTTTACTTGGAGATACTCCTGTACCATCGTCTCTAGGCGTTGACTATGTGTCAGACTTCTTGTCTCCTGTGGCCTTGCAAAGGATGGGCTAAAAAAGTGGTGAAATGATTCCGCAAAATTGATGTTACCAGCAGATACTGTGGTTCTGTTACGGTTTGAGTGCTGAACACTTGACGGTCCCACGGTTGGCAAGTTGGAACTGTGAGATTCACTACATGCACCACTGGTATGTTGTGGAAAAGCACATGTAAGATTCTGCAACAGTCTCTGCTGATACTCCTGCATGCGTGCATCCCTTTCTATGGCAGGAATAATTTCTGCAAATTTACTTTTGTACCGGGGATCTAACAGTGTGGCAACCCAGTAGTCAGGATTATTTCTAATTCTCACAATTCGAGGGTCATGTTGCAGGTAGTGCAGCAAGAAGGCACTCATGTGTGTTGCGCATCCAGGAGCACCAAGTCCCTGTTGTGTTGGTGGCGAGGTAACAATCATGCTTCCTTCCTCTGTCCTCTCCCCCCAACCTCGCACAACAGAAATGTGATCAAGGTCTCCCTCATCTGATGAGTCTTCCATCAGTTCGTCCTCCACTTCTTCCTGGGCTCCTGCACCTTCCTCACTAGTTTGGCTGCTACCATGCGCCCTGGTAAAACCATCTCCCCCACCCTCACATGCCTGCCGCCTTGGTGCTGCCGACCGTGTGGACCTTGCAGATGTTAGCCCTTCCGCATACAACTCCTCCTCCTCTACTTCCTCCACCTCCTCTTGTGCCACCACCTGACTCCGAATTCTGTTTAACATGTGCTCCAGCATGTAAATCACCGGAATAGTCATGCTGATAATGGCATCGTCAGCACTAAACATCTTCGTCGCCATTTCAAAACTGTGCAGAAGGGTGCATAAGTCCCTGATCTGAGACCACTCCTCCAGCGTGATTTGCCCCACCTCTGGATCTCGTTGGCCCAGGCTATACGTCAGAACGTATTGCACCAGGGCTTGTCGGTGCTGCCACAGTCGCTGCAACATGTGCAGAGTTGAATTCCACCGGGTAGGCACATCGCATTTTAGCCGGTGAAGTGGCAGGCCCAACGACTTCTGTAGAGATGTAAGTCGCTGAGCTGCGGGATGCGAACGGCGAAAGTGAGCACACAGCGACCGTGCCCTCTGCAGAAGGCCATCTAGTCTGGGATAGTGGGCTAAAAATTGCTGGACAACCAGGTTCAACACGTGAGCCATACAAGGCACGTGTGTGACATTTCCCCGGCGAAGGGCCGCACCCAGGTTTGCAGCATTGTCGCACACGGCCTTCCCTGGTTTCAGGTCCAGTGGAGACAACCATTCATGAAATTGGTTCTCCAGAGCTGACCACAACTCCTCAGCTGTGTGACTCACATTTCCCAGACATTTCAATGTAAAAACCGCCTGATGACGTTGAGCCCTACTGCCAGCATAGTAAGGAGGTGTGCAGGATCCCTTCTGCGCAGTTAGAAAGCTTGTGGCATGACCAGACAGGCTTTGGGTGCAGGTGGAAGACTGAGAGGAGGTTGAGGAGGCAGAAGCAGTGGAGGAACTTTGACATAAAGAGGATTGACGCACAACTCGTGGGGACGGCAAGACTTGGACAGCAGCCCCTTGTCCTGCTGTCACCATAGTTACCCAGTGCCCAGTCAGCGACATGTAACGCCCCTGTCCATGCCTACTCGTCCAAGTGTCTGTGGTGAAATGCACCCTGTCACACACAGAGTTTCTCAAAGAAGCGGTGATGTTGTGTGCGACATGCTGGTGGAGCGCAGGCACACCTTTCTTTGAGAAGTAGTGCCGACTGGGCATCTGGTACTGGGGCACTGCGACGGACATAAGGTCTCGAAAATCCTCTGTGTCCACCAGGCGGAAAGGCAGCATTTCTGTAGCCAAGAGCTTGCAGATGGTGAAATTCAACCTCTTAGCTTTCTCATGGCTAGGAGGAAATGGTCTTTTACTTGTCCACATCTGAGGGACCGAGGGCTGGCTATTGTGCTTAGACGGGGTTGATAAGGGTGTCCCCGGCAAACTGCCGGTCTGTGAGGAAGATGCAGGCGGACATGTTAGGTTGCCTTGATCCAAAGGTGGTGCTATCGATGTCGGACAGCGCTCAACACCAGCTGGTGTTACCACCTCCAAAGAAAATGATGACCTGCCAATCACGCTGGCTGTTGCGGGTAATGAGGTGGCAGGTCTGCGCCCCAAAACAGGTGTGACTGCTGTCCCCCCAGTCACAGAGGATGAAGAGGCCGCGGATGCACAAGATATGGCAGACGGTGGTTGGCCCGGCCGGCTAAGCCGCATTGTAGCACACTGAGCTTCCCACTGCAACTTATGCTTCATGTCCATGTGCCGGTTCATGCATGAAGTACTCAAACTATGTATTTTTTGGCCTCTACTTAGCTTTTGCTGACAAATGTTACAGATAACACGAGTTGGGTCATCTTTATCGATCTGAAAAAATGCCCAGGCTATGCAAGGCTTAGCACCCATGCGACCTGAAGAGCCACCACGACTTGTGGTGAGAGGCAGAGTTGTGTTTGAGGATGCAGTTGTTAACGTGCTTCCAGTACTACGTCTCTGTCCAGGAAGGCGCAACCTGACCTCGTCGTCACTAGCATCTTCCTCCACCTCCTCTGCTGACCTCATCTCTTGGCTGACTGTGGGTTGGCAGTAAGTGGGATCTCCAACCTCATCATCATCACCCTGTGCGTTATCACACCCGTCGTCCTCAGAGCCAACCTGTTCCTGCCCTGACAAAAAACTAAAGTTGTCGCTCCAATCAGGTATTTGAGTCTTATCATCGTCTTCCTCATTGTCTCCACCAACAGGAGTTACAGTTTGGGAATGAGGGTCTACATTATGGTCCTGGATCTGACTCATAAAGATTCTGGGCATCAGTGCAGATCATTTCCTCGTCTGGATTCACAGAAGCGCTGGAGTCGACCTCTGATTCCCAGGCTATAGTATGAGTAAACAGCCCTGCAGACTCAACCATCTGTTCTACCTCATACTCAGACGGGCAGCTGGAGATTTGGGATCTGTGAGGAAGCAAGTGCGTTTGGGGTGACACCTTTGAGGACTGGAGTATTTGTGATGTTGAAGTTGATGTGGAGGAGAGCCCACTTAAAGGAGCACTTGATATCCGTTGAAGCACCTGCTGTTTTTGTGCCTCATCTGGAATTTGTAGCGATTGGCGTGGCCGTAAGAAAGGGATCTTATCACATTGTCCGCTAAAAGAAGTAGACATTTTAGTTTGGCTGGAAGATGGTCTTTCTTCTGCAGATGTTACTGTTGCTTTAACACCTACCCCACGGACACAACCTTTTTTCCCCTTCCCAACACGCCTATTCCCCTTTCCACCAGCAGCAGGCCTTTTTCCACTCATTTTGGTGGTTAACTAATTAACAACTCTGGAGTTGTTTGCACAAAAAAACAATGGATGGGAACCGAGCAGAGCTGAGTGGCCAAACTGTGGTATTAGGCCAAAACTATTGGCTGGGTTAGATGCAGAAAAAAATTATATTCAATTTGCAACCTGATGGAGGTCAGTATAGATGGACTAATAGAGAAAGTCCCACACACTGCTAGAAGGCCAAATATTTTTTCAGAGCTAGATGCAGATAAAAATTATTTTTAATTTGCAACCTGATGGAGGTCAGTATAGATGGACTAATAGAGAAAGTCCCACACACTGCTAGAAGGCCAAATATTTTTTCAGAGCTAGATGCAGATAAAAATTATTTTTAATTTGCAACCTGATGGAGGTCAGTATAGATGGACTAATAGAGAAAGTCCCACACACTGCTAGAAGGCCAAATATTTTTTCAGAGGTAGATGCAGAAAAAAATATATTCAGTTTGCAACCTGATGGAGGTCTGTATAGATGGATTAATAGAACAAGTCCCACACACAGCTAGAAGCCCAATATTTTTTCAGAGGTAGATGCAGAAAAAAATATATTCAGTTTGCAACCTGATGGAGGTCAGTATAGATGGACTAATACAACAAGTCCCACACACAGCTAGAAGCCCAATATTTTTTCAGAGGTAGATGCAGAAAAAAATATATTCAGTTTGCAACCTGATGGAGGTCTGTATAGATGGATTAATAGAACAAGTCCCACACACAGCTAGAAGCCCAATATTTTTTCAGAGGTAGATGCAGAAAAAAATATATTCAGTTTGCAACCTGATGGAGGTCAGTATAGATGGACTAATACAACAAGTCCCACACACAGCTAGAAGCCCAATATTTTTTCAGAGGTAGATGCAGAAAAAAATATATTCAGTTTGCAACCTGATGGAGGTCTGTATAGATGGATTAATAGAACAAGTGCCACACACAGCTAGAAGCCCAATATTTTTTCAGAGGTAGATGAAGAAAAAAATATATGCAGTTTGCAACCTGATGGAGGTCAGTATAGATGGACTAATACAACAAGTCCCACACACAGCTAGAAGCCCAATATTTTTTCAGAGCTAGATGCAGAAAAAAATTATATTCAATTTGCAACCTGATGGAGGTCAGTATAGATGGACTAATAGAATGATGCTATGCCCAAAAGATTTTACTTCACTAGGTGCAGTAAAAAAATTGGTATTCTATACACAGGTGGTATATCTTGCAACACAGATAGGCTACTCCACTGACTAACACACTCTGCAATAGGCCAAAAAGGATTAGCTTTGCTAGATTCAGCCAAATGCTGTGAAACAAACTTGCACAGCACTGGCACAGACCTGCCTGGCAAAAACTGATAGGAACTGATGTAACCTAGTCCTGAAAAGGACTCCAATTACAATTAGTCTTTACTCCCGCAATCTATCTATTTAAGAGCACAGACCTGCCTGATAAAAGTCGTAGGAAATACTGTAACCTAGTCCTTAAAAGGACTGCAATCACAACTATTCCCTACTCCCAAGCTATCTGTAGATTTGTGCGAAAATTGGCTTGAAATTAACAAGGTATAGCGCACACAGCAACAGCGGTGCCGTCTAACACGCAGCTGCAGCAGTGAGAAAATGGTGGCGACGGGGAAAATGGCTTGGTCTTATAGGGCAAGGACATGTGACATACACTGCCAATGACACATGCCCTTGCTTGTGTGAAAAAAAGCACTTCGCTCCGTGTGTGCGCTGCTGATAGGCTGACAGATTGCACCTCCCCACTGTAAATGCGGGAAAGAGAAAAAAAAAATGGAGATCTTCATTGTTCCTGCAGAGATCCATCCCCTGCCCCTCCCCCCACCCCGCTGTACACTCCAACTGCGTATTAACATTAATTTTCATCATTACTGAGAAAAAATCCAGTTATGATTTTGGTGCACGAACAGTTATCGAACATAACCTCGAACAGCCGAATTTTTCTCAAATTGTTCGTGTTCGCCGAACGGCTCGAACACTGCCCAAAACAGCTCGAATTTGAGATTGGCGAACAGTTCGAGTAGAACAACGCTCATCTCTACTAAAGAACTCAATATGTGGTGTTGTTTGTTGTTTTCTTCTCTGTTATGTTTATGTTATAATTTATACCCTGTATCGTGTTTCTTCTTTAGTCCCGGAGTACTAAGCTTTCCTAGGGGGGAATGTGTCACCCCAGGCCTGGATGCCACAATCTTGTAAGGCTGTGTCTGACAGCAGGAGGGAGGTTCTCTGGTCATGGACCATTTGCATGCCGCGCCTCCTGTCCCAGGCCAGTAGGGGGAGCAGGCTGCCCCTATAAATACTGGTACTAAGGGCTGGGTTAGAGAGACCAGGACCCACTTCTGAAGTATCCAGAAGGGTTCCCAGAAGCAGAGGGACAAGTCAGCCGCAGCTGAGGAGTCCAGGAGGCAAAGTAGAAGCAGAAAGCCAGGGACAGAGGCGACGAGTGCCGGTCCTGGCAGAGAGGAAACTGCATACCGGACACTGGGGTCCGAGGCTGTCAGGATTGCAAGTCCTGCAGCAGATCATCTACCTGTGACGGATTTTAGGTCCCTTGGCCTAAGAAGCCTGGAGGTTTCGCCACACAGAGGGACCGGTACAGCACGGAGAAGCTACAGGTACCTAAGGCCTGAGTCGCAAGCCATACAGGCGTAGTACACAGCAAGCTCAGGGACGTGAGCTATCATACCACTAAAGGGGGAGATAGTCAGCAAGGGCAGAGAGAGAACGGTAGGCCTACCCACTCACCCTGACCAGCGGAGCTCGCCTGAATGCCCTCAGACACCCAGGTCCATTCCTACCCTGTACTCCTGTTGGGTCTTTGATAAGATCAGTAAAAGACCCTGGACTGCATTATTGGACTTCGTGTGGTTACTGCTGCGCCTGCACCATCACCCCCAGCATCCTATCACACTGCCCTGAGGCTACACTCCTCCCGTGGGGATTTGTACTATTCCCTGCTGCATCCCCAACACCAGCCTCAGCGGTCTGCCTTGCAGCGGCGGTCCTCCCTGACCGCAATCCACGGGTGGCGTAGTCGGACATTACCTAAAAACACATCATAGACTACCACTGGTCTGACCACCCTGAGCCACGGGACCAGGTCGCCACTACTACTCCCAGCATTGCCCTGAAGTCCGGTCTCGAGTGCCCCACGGCCCAGGGGGCGAGTCAACTGCATACGCAATAACAGTATAGGAGACCCACTCGTTAATAATGGGAACAACAAAGCATAGTCGGCTGATGGCTCTCTAACAACAGCGAGGGCCGACTGCTGGCCCTTTAAGATTAGTAAGGGCCGCCTGATGGCCCTATAAAAATAGTTTTGTGACCTTCAGAGTCCGTCCATCATACATGAAACAGGATGTGCCTGATGATGTGTCACACACCACATGGCCAGATAAGGTTGTAAAATGTTAAAATGACATTTCCCGGTGAATGCATTTGTCTTAAAAAATAATATAAAAAAAAACAACACAGTAGGATCTTTCTTTAGTATAGAAACCAGAGTCGCCAATGTAACCTCAATGTAATCACATTGTTCAACTCCTACACCTCCTCCTGCAGTTCGGCCTGCATCTCCGAAAGACCACATCAGTCACAAGCTGAAAGCACTGCAGCACTACCTTGGCCAAGGGGCAGCAGGCTGTGCTGAAGATAACATGCTTAATGCTTAGGTGACAAACTGCCCACCGTTGCAGAGTTGTTGAAAGCTCTAACACAGTAGCCTGATCTGTGGCTCTCACCGCTGAACATACAGCCAGGCATGGTCGTGTGTGACAATGGGCGGAACCTGGTGATGGAGAAATGACAACCGAAGTAGATACGGTTTCCCAAAAGTCAGTCCTTTCACCGAGCTAAAAAATATGGTTGTGGTGAAATACAACTCACTGACAAGCTGTGCACTGGCTCCGTACCGTCCCTGGACACATTCACTTGACCACGTGTTTGTGGTTAGGCGGTCTTTCCCAGTAAGTGCACTGGGGAGGGCACGGGTAATGTTGTAGGACCCGTGCTTGTGAAAGGCGGAGATGACATCGGGAGAAATAGTGGCGGCTTGGGACTGAGTATGGACACCCAGTCGTCGCCGCCATGAGGTTGTGGACAGCTTTCGCCTCTACGAGCCTAAAAAGCCACATTTCAAGTGCAAGTGTGGCACCCCAGGGGTCTGGTTTCCACAGTAACGGCAATGTTATGTCTGAGAGCAGGTGGGAGGTCTCTTGGTCAGGGATCCTATGCATGCCACACCTCCTGCCCAGTCCTGGGAGGGGAAGAACTTCCCCTATATAAACCTGGGGCTGAGGCAGGGTTAGAGAGTTCAGAGGGAGAGTTCAGCCAGGAGGGCTGGCAGGGAGCTGTGGCTCCGGCTGGGCCCAGCTCCTGGGCCCTGCCAGAAGTAGAGACAGAGAAGCAGCATAGGAAGAAACAACAGGAGCTCTGTGGGAGCAGTGTTACAAGGAGTCAGGGGCTGGCAGCTGCAGAGCTCGCCCTGACTGAGAAGATTTCTTACCGGACCCGGAGTCCGAGGCTGTGGGGACTAACTCCTACCCAGCAGCAGAATCCGTCAGGCAGGGGATTTCAGGTCCTCTGGCCAAGAAGCCCGAAGACACGGTCACACGCATGGGACCAGCACCGCCGTCGTGGAGCGGAAGCTACTAGAAGGCCCCGAGTCACCGGCCATACGGGTGAGCACCACACGGTATACTCAGGGACGTGGGCTACTTATACCGCCTCTAGCAAGGTAGCCAGAAGAGTACAGTCAGTTTGGGAGGCCTACAACTCCGCCTGGCCAGGGGAGATCCCATCTGCTCAAGGACTGACCAGGCCCCAATCGCTAGCCAGTACTCCGGGAGGGTCTATCTTTGTCACCAGTAAAGACCCTGAACTACACCTCATCGTCTCTGAGTGGTTCCTGCTACCCCCATCATCCACGTCGGCTGCCCTGAGGCCATACCCCTCCCGTTGGGGGTTATACCATCTACGCTGCACTATCCTACCACCGGCCTCAGCGGTCTGCCTTGCAGCGGCAGCTCCATAGCTGCATTCAACGGGTGGCGTAGTCGTCCAACATCCACCGCTGATACAGCGCCACTTAGTCTGACTCCCTGGGCACGGACCGGATCACCGCCACGAGACTACAACCCTCAAGAGATCCGGCTCCGGGTAAGCTCCCGCGTGCGCAACGCAGCGCGACACAGGCCCAGGGGTGCGTCACAAGCAGCTTTAGAGGACTTCCTGGGAGAAATGACAGCTGGAGTATGAGAATATGGCTGTTGGTGACATACAACTCTCAGAAAACAAGCTGTGGACTTGCTTCCTACCGTCCCTGGCCACATTCACTTGACCACATGTTTGTGGTTAGGCGGTCCTTCCCAGTAAGTGCACCATACAGGGTGATTCCACACAGTCCAGCCTCATCTCAACCCAATGCGGATTGGATGCTGATGAGGAGGAATAGTATGAGGAGGAACAGGAGCTGGTTTTCTGCGCTATACACAGTACTACCCACACCACATTTATATTGTCTGTTCAGCGTGGATGACCTGAGGAAAGGGAGAATGAGGAAGAGAGCATGGACAGTCGTTCTCTTGGAGAGCACAGGGAAGTATTGGCTGTTGGCAGTCTGGCACACATGGCAGACTTTATGCTCCGCTGCCTGTTTTCGTGACCCTCGCGTTGTACGCATTTTGGCCTACAGTAATTACTGGTTGATCACACTTCTAGACCCACGCTACAAATAGAACTTTCTGTCTCTCCTTCCCGTGGTGGAGAGGTGGTGGAGAGGTCTAGTAAAATGACGACGCAGCAGGGAAACACTGTCAAAGGTGTGGGACAGTTTGCTCAGACCCTCCCAGCACCCAGGCCCTGATGTGCGGGGAGCTCTGACAAGGAGGGAAACGTTTCGGAATCTGCTGAAGGAGTATGCTGAAAACGCTGGCGGCGGAGGTCAGAGTTCGTTGGACAACCAAGGAGTACAGATGAGAAAGACCCAAATGCAATCCAGCAGAGGCAGGGGAATACTGTCAAAGTTCTGGGACAGTTTTCTCAGACCCTCCCATCGCACAGGCCCTGAGGCGCAGGGTACTCTCACAAGGAGTGCAAAGTAAAGAAAGATGGTGAGGGGGTACCTTGCTGACCGTACCAACATCCTCTGTGATTCCCCTGTGCCTAATAATTATTGGGCATCCAAGCTGGATATGTGGCAATAACTGCCTCTCTACATCTTGGCTTGCCCTGCCGCTAAAATTTTGTCAGAGTGGGTTTTAGTGCCCCCAGGGGCATTATAACTGATAGGCACATCCGCCTGTCAACTGAAAATGCTGACAGGCTGACTCTTATAAAAATGAACAAGGGCTGGATTAGGCTAGACATCTCAACACCACCGGATGATAGCAGCGGAACATAAACTTAAATCCAGTGTGTTTTTCTTGGGAGGTCTTTTCCCATGCAACTCTTCACACCCAGACATGGGTATACACTTCCTGATTTTGTCTATTTTCTGTTGTCCTCCTCCTTAACAATGGTAATAATTTTTTAAATCAGGACCTCCTCTACGTCTCTTCAAAAGGGTATTGAAGTGCACCCAATTTTTGGCCAGCCCTTACAGGTACTGCATATGCAGTAACAGTGTAGGAGACACACTCCTTTATAATGGGAACATTTTCTTTTTTACTCAGGCCTTACAGTCACTGCATGGGCATTACTACTACAGGAGACTAGCTCCTTAATAATGGGAAATATTTTTTTTTAAATCAGGCCCTCTATGTGTCTTCAAATGTGTATTGGGTTTTTTCTAAATTTTGGGCAGGCCTTACAGTCACTGCATCTATCTATATAATTGTCTTATCCCGTCTGTCTGTCTGTCCAGGAAATACCGGGTCGCTGATTGGTCCGGCCGCGGCCAGTCAGCGACGCGGCACTTCAGAAAAACATGGCGGCCATTAGCGGCTCATGTGCAGCACGGAGGTCAGCGGCGATGCAGCTGGCTGCTCGCAGCATAAGTCCCCCGACCGCAGGCGCCGCTGACCTACATGCGGCTATCGTCGGAAGATCAGCGGCTACGGCCCTTATCTCCCGGGGACAAGTGTCACGCCCCTCCCCTCCTCTCCACTCCCCTCTCCTCTCCTCCCATCCTTACCCCCACTCGATCAGGACCCCGGCACCCGGCGTCATACTTACCCCTTCCCGTGCCTGCGCAGCAGCTCCTGTGTCTTCCGCTGATGCTCTGTGACGTCTCAGGTCAGAGGGCGTGGTGACGTCTTTACACCACGCTCTCTCCTGAGCGGTCACAGCACACAGCGGGAAGATGCCGACTACGCTGGAGTCCAGAGAAGCAGTGAGGTGAGTATTGGATTTTTTTTTTTTGTATGGGGCCATAGGGGACCTGCATGGGGCACTATGGGGAGATGTGACATCCTGCATGGGGAATTATATAGGGGGGATGTGACAGCCTGCATGGGGCACTATGGAGAGATGTGACATCCTGCATGGGGTATTATATAGGGGGCATGTGACATCCTGCATGGGGCACTATGGAGAGATGTGACAGCCTGCATGGGGCACTATGGAGAGATGTGACATCCTGCATGGGGTATTATATAGGGGGGATGTGACATCCTGCATGGGGCACTATAGGAGGATGTGACATCCTGCATGGGGTATGATATAGGGGGGATGTGACTTCCTGCATGGGGCATTATATAGTGGGGATGTGACATCCTGCATGGGGCATTATATAGTGGGGATGTGACATCCTGCATGGGGCATTATATACGGGGGATGTGACATCCTGCATGGGGTATTATATAGGGGGGATGTGACAGCCTGCATGGGGCACTATGGAGAGATGTGACATCCTGGATGGGGTATTATATAGGGGGGATGTGACATCCTGCATGGGGCACTATAGGGGGATGTGACATCCTGCATGGGGTATTATATAGGGGGGATGTGACTTCCTGCATGGGGCATTATATAGGGGGGGATGTGACATCCTGCATGGGGTATTATATACGGGGGATGTGACATCCTGCATGGGGTATTATATGCATGGGGTATTATATACGGGGGATGTGACATCCTGCATGGGGTATTATATAGGGGGGATGTGACTTCCTGCATGGGGCATTATAAGGGAGGGGGGGATGTGACATCCTGCATGGGGCATTATAAAGGAGGGTCGGGAGACATATGCTAGAATACCCGATGCGTTAGAATCGGGCCACCATCTAGTATGCTATAACAGTATAGTAGTATAGTATAGACCCACTCCTTAACCCCATTCTGATGTAGAACATAATAATACGTACCTGCGCCCTGGGTCTTATTGACCAGGTACTTATTACGCCCCGGCGATCGCACCCGCACAGGAGCTGTGCCAGGAGCGGTCCCGCACTGCTCGCACATTAACTCTTGAAATGCTGCGATTGAAGTCAATCGCAGCATTTCCGGGGAAAGCAGAGGTAAGAGCACCCCTCTTACCTTGGATCGGAGACCTCGCGCGACATCCAGGTCACCAGGCATCAGGAAGTTAGGTAGATTGTGCGCAGTGCATAGCTTAGGGATGCTGCTGCATCCTTATGCTATGCAAGCTGTCAGCCTGCAAAAAATGAAAGTCCCATAGTGTGACAAAGTGTAAAAGTGAAATTCAAAAAATATATATACAGTACAGACCAAAAGTTTGGACACACCTTCTCATTTAAAGATTTTTCTGTATTTTCATGACTTTGAAAATTGTACATTCACACTGAAGGCATCAAAACTATGAATTACCACATGTGGGATTATATACTTAACAAAAAAGTGTGAAACAACTGAAAATATGTCTTATATTCTAGGGTCTTCAAAGTAGCCACCTTTTGCTTTGATGACTGCTTTGCACATTCTTGGCATTCTCTTGATGAGCTTCAAGAGGCAGTCACTGGAAATGGTTTTCACTTCACAGGTGTTCCCTGTCAGGTTTAATAAGTGGGATTTCTTGCCTTATAAATGGGGTTGGGACCATCAGTTGTGTTGTGCAGAAGTCAGGTGGATACACAGCTGATAGTCCTACTGAATAGACTGTTAGAATTTGTATTATGGCAAGAAAAAAGCAGCTAAGTAAAGAAAAACGTGTGGCCATCATTACTTTAAGAAATAAAGGTCAGTCAGTCCGAAAAATTGGGCAAACTTTGAAAGTGTCCCCAAGTGCAGTTGCAAAAACCATCAAGCGCTACAAAGAAACTGGCTCACATGAGGACCGCTCCAGGAAAGGAAGACCAAGAGTCACCTCTGCTTCTGAGGATAAGTTTATCCAAGTCACCAGCCTCAGAAATCGCAGGTTAACAGCAGCTCAGATTAGAGACCAGGTCAATGGCACACAGAGTTCTAGCAGCAGACACATCTCTACAACAACTGTTAAGAGGAGACTTTGTGCAGCAGGCCTTCATGGTAAGATAGCTGCTAGGAAACCACTGCTAAGGATAGGCAACAAGCAGAAGAGACTTGTTTGGGCTAAAGAACACAAGGAATGGACATTAGACCAGTGGAAATATGTGCTTTGGTCTGATGAGTCCAAATTTGAGATCTTTGGTTCCAACCACCGTGTATTTGTGTGATGCAGAAAAGGTGAACGGATGGACTCTACATGCCTGGTTCCCACCGTGAAGCATGGACGAGGAGGTGTGATGGTGTGGGGGGGCTTTGCTGGTGACACTGTTGGGGATTTATTCAAAATTGAAGGCATGCTGAACCAGCATGGCTGCTACAGCATCTTGCAGCGGCATGCTATTCCATTCGATTTGCGTTTAGTTGGACCATCATTTATTTTTTCAACAGGACAATGACCCCAAACACACCTCCAGGCTGTGTAAGGGCTATTTAACCAAGAGGGAGAGTGATGGGGTGCTATGCCAGATGACCTGGCCTCCACAGTCACCAGACCTGAACCCAATCGAGATGGTTTGGGGTGAGCTGGACCGCAGAGTGAAGGCAAAAGTGCCAACAAGTGCTAAGCATCTCTGGGAACTCCTTCAAGATTGTTGGAAGACCATTTAGGGTGACTACCTCTTCAAGCTCATCAAGAGAATGCCAAGAGTGTGCAAAGCAGTCATCAAAGCAAAAGGTGGCTACTTTGAAGAACCTAGACTATAAGACATATTTTCAGTTGTTTCACACTTTTTTGTTAAGTATATAATTCCACATGTGGTAATTCATAGTTTTGATGCCTTCAGTGTGAATGTACAATTTTCACAGTCATGAAAATGCAGAAAAATCTTTAAATGAGAAGGTGTGTCCAAACTTTTGGTCTGTACTGTATATATAAAAAAAAGAAGAAAAAATAATCCAAAAAAATAAAAATATACTGTACCCATACAAGTACACATATTTGGTACCGCCGTGTCCGGAAAGACCTGACCTATAAAGCTGTGTCACTAGGTAACTATTTAGTGAACATGGTAAAAAAATAAAATTAAAAAGCTAAGCAAAAAACAATGCTTTATCATACCACGAAAAAAAAAAAATGGAATAAAACACGAACAAAAAGACGAATGTAAATAAAAATGGTACCACTGAAAACATCATCTTGTCGCACAATAAAACAAGTGGCCATACAGCTCCATCAGCTGAAAAATAAAAAAGTTATAGCTCTCAGGATAAAGCGATGCAAAAATAATTATTTTTTCTGTAAAATAGTTTTATTGTGTAAAAGCGCCAAAACATAAAAAACTATATAAATCGGGTACCGTTGTAAACGTACTGACCCGAAGAATAATGCTACCTTATCAATTTTACCACACGCGGAACGGCATAATTCCTGAATTGTTGTTTTTTCTTTTTTCTGCCTCCCAAAAATCAGAATAGAAAGCGATCAAAAAATGTCACGTGCCCAAAAATGGTACCAATAAAAACGTCAACTTGTCACTCAAAAAACAAGCCCTTACATGACTTTGTCGGCCAAAATATGGAAAAATTATTGCAAAAACTAGTCTTTGCAAAAAAAGACGTCTTTTAGTGTGTGATTGCTGCCAAATATAAAAACCCGATATGAATCTGGTCTCGCTGTAATCTCACCGATCCGAATAATAAAGTCGTCTAATCACTTATACCGCACGAGGAACGGCGTAAAAAATAAAGTCTAGGATTAGGGTTGTGCTAGGGTTTGGGTTGTTCTAGGATTAGGGTTGTTCTAGGGTTAGGGTTGTGTTGGGGTTGTATTAGGGGTGGGGTTATATTAGGGGTCGGGTTAGGTTTGTGCTAGGGTTGTGTTGGGGTTGGGATTTTTTTAAAAGTAAAGAAAAAAAAATGATGACGATATGGCGACTAGTGTTGAGTGCAAGTGCTCACTACTTTGCATCGGATGCTCGGGTATGCACCGAATATCGCGGTTGCTCGAGTGACATGCTCGAGTCTCCACCCCATATGTTTCACGGCTGTTATACAGCCAATAAAAACACGTGGGGCGGGGACTCAAGCATGTCACTCGAGCACCCACGATACATGACACATACCTGATTACCCGATGCAAACTCAAGAAGCGAGCACTTACGCTCAAGACTAATAACAACTTATTCAATATGATGACCTAATGTTATCAAATTCTGTGTCGTACCTCTGGGTTCACTATATCCCTTGATAAAATCCTTGAGGGGTCTAGTTTCCAAAATGGGGTCACTTGTGGGGGGGTTTCACTATTTCGGCCCATTAGGGGCTTTCCAAATGCGACATGGTATCCGCTCTAGATTCCAGCCAATTTTGTGTTCAAAAAGTCTCACAGTGCTCCTTCCCTTCTGAACCCTGCCGTGCGCCCAAACAGTGTATTTTCCTCAGATGGGGTATTGGTGTACTAAGGAGAAATTGCACAACAAATGGTATGGTGCAATTTCGCCTGTTACTCTATGAAAATGCAAAATTGGGGGTTGAAAAACATTTTTGTGGGAAAAATGTGAAAATATTATTTTTATGGCTCAATGTTCTAAATTTCTGCCAAGCACCTGGTCGTTCAAGGTGCTCACCACACATCTAGATAAGTTCCCTGAGGGGTCTAGTTTCCAAAATGGTGTCACCTGTGCAGTCACTGTTTCCACTGCACATCAGGGGCTTCCACTAATTATTCAAGCAAATTTTACATTCAAAAAGTCAAATGGCGCTCCTTCCCTTCTGAGCACTGCCGTGTGCCCAAACAGTGTTTTTCCCCTACATATGGGGTATCAGCGTGCTCAGAAGAAATTGCACAACAAATTTTCTGGTACATTTTTCCTGTTACCCTTGCGAAAATAAAAAAAAATTGTGTCTAAACTAACATTTTTGTGAAAAAAAGTAAAATGTTCATTGTTTTCTTCCAAAAATGCCTGTGAAGCACCAGAAGAGTTAATAAACTTCTTGAATGTGGTTTTGAGCACCTTGAGGGGTGCAGTTTTTAGAATGGTGTCCCTTTTGGGTATTTTCTTTCATAAAGACCCCTCAAAGTCACTTCAAATGTGATGAGGTTCCCTAAAAAAATGGTTTTGTAAATTTTGTTGGAAAAATGAGAAATCGCTGGTCAACTTTTAACCCTTATAACTTCCTAACAAAAAAAAGATGTAGTGACAATTTAGACTCCATGTGTGTTTTCTAGTAACAAACAGCAATGCATGTTGCTGACTGAAAATTGCAAATCTGTCATTATAGTGCTAGTACATTCTAGTGCCCAGTACATTGTAGTGCCCAGCTCATGCTTCTGGAGACACGCACACAGTAAATTAAGCGGGCTCTCATAGCTACAGGGATGCCAAACATGTGGACGTTAAATGTGGTTTAGGCACACTGGGGCTCAGAAGTGAGGTGGTCATTTGGATTTGGTAGTGCAGATGTTACTGGACTTTTTGGGGTGTGGGGGAGAAAAGCCATAGCGTGTTTCGAGAGCCTTTGGGTAACCAGTAACGTGGAATCCCCCTATTTTCCGTTGACAGATTATGGACGTGTGTGGCGACTTTTGGTTCCAAAATTGTGCTGATGTAAAGTAGACGTGTGGGAAATGTTATTTGTTAACTATTTTGTGTGACATATCTCTCTGATTTAAGGGCATGAAAATTTAAAGTTTGAAAGTTGCAAATAGTCTGACAACATTGTTCACAGCAAGTGACCTGGGAGTCAGAGATGCTTCCAGGGGTCTTCCCCATGCTGTTCCCATGTCATTTGAGCACTGTTCCCATTGATTTGGGCAATTTTTAGGCCCCCTGTAGACCTCCAGGGGGGCTGCCGGAAAAATGCTCGAGTTTCCCATAGACTTACATTGGGCTTGTTGCTCGGGTCGAGAACCTGAGCATTACGATTTGCTTGACCTAAGCAACGAGCACCCGAGCATTTTAGTTCTTTCTCATCACTAGTTACAGCCACTGACATAGTGATAGTTAGCTAGTTGCTAGTGGTCCTAACCATGGATACCTAAGGTCCTGCAATGCCCTGCACATGAGGAAAGATTGGGATAGGGTCTTGGACATGGGAATACCCCTTTAAGCTTACTAAAATATCATTGTTCTCGGCAGTAGATCATCCTGTGTAAACGTGCTGCCGAGTACATTTTTATTCTATGTGCACAGAAATATCATATTAAGGATCACTTTCTGCACATGAAGGTGCAGTTGTCTGGTCTAAACAAGCTAATAAACTTCATAAAACTGGTCAATGGTCATTTAAGTGCTGTGATTGACCAGTGTAAATGCCTCCTTAGATCCAGGTACCTCACAGATGAAATCTCCTCTAGTTGACATTCTTCTCCTCTTCTTCTTCATCTGGTCCCGACGTTATAGCTCATGTCCGCAGATTAGTGATAAGCGAGTGTGCTCGCTACTCCTCGGTACTCGCCCGAACATCTCACTGCTAGAGATGCTCGGCAAGTATTTCCGGGATGCCCGGGCGGGAGCTCGGGTACCTGCCCTGCATGTTTGGTGCTCTTTAGAGAGCCAATGATCATGCAGGGATTGTCTGCCACTCACTGTCATGCCGTAGCCATCTTGGTTGTGGCATTACAGTGATTGGCTGGCCGCATAGTGTCATTGGGTCTATATAAGACCTGGTGACGCTATGCTCGTCACAGTCTACCCCGGAAACAGGCAGAGTAGGGAGAGGTGCTGCTGTGTGAGGGACAAAATTGGCGGTGTAATAGTTAGGCATATGTATTCCTCACCAGGATACATATCCATCTGAACTAAGTCCTTCTGAGGACTAATCCAGCTGCATATATTTACTGGTGATAGCAGGAGTTAGGCAGGCAGAGATAGTGAACACTATACAGCACAATAGTGTCCATTGCACGTTCTATCTGCTTCTGCTGCTGCCTGTTACATATAGCTATTGGACTAGATATCAGGGTTTTTTTTTTCTTAATCCTGATTATTTTCTTAAAAAGTAAGAGCCCAACATTTTACTGCTCCATTTGCTTTTTAGCACAGCAGAATACAGCCAGATCTTTTCCATCATCAGATCCCATATTACAGCGATAAAAATCCAGAAATGTGTAGTGACCATGGAAAATATTGTCCTCCATTTACAGTTTGGCAGCAGTGTGTCAGTGAAGCTATTCACACGTGGTAGCTGGCAATAATAGAAAACTACAAGGCCGCTATTTAAAACCGTGGGCGTTCGTCAGACTTATCACATATAACTGCGGTATGAATTCAGCCATTTGTAGCGACTGTGGAAAATATTGTACTCTATTTACAGTTTGACAGCAGTGTGTCAGTGAAGCTATTCATACGTGGTTGCTGGCAATAGTAGGAAACTACAAGGCCGCTATTTAAAACCGTGGGCGTCCATCAGACATATCACATATAACTGCAGTACAAATCCAACCATTTGTAGCGACCCTGGAAAATATTGTACTCCATTTAAAATGGGCAAGTCGCATGGCAAGGGACGGGGAAGGGGACGTGATGGTGATGGTTGTTACTGATCCGGGTGGTGGAACCTCTGTGCTGCGGTGCAAGGAGAAGGGCGTAACTAGGTATCAACTCGGACTGACCAAGGTCGCACGGCGGCTCAATCGTCTCCGTGAACCTGGGAAGGACCAAGCAGAGGGACCAGGTGCTACTCTGGACCAGTCCTTGTATGAGAGCAGGTGACTCCCATGGTTCAGAAGGCAGGGACTGACCGGTACAGCAGATGAGCACGGCAGGCTGACGGGTGATCCAGGTAGACAGATTGGCAGACACCACGGGTAACTGGCAGAAGCCTCCAGGTAGGCTGGCTGGTAGGCATGGCATGTAACTGGTACGTTCTCCGGGTAGGCAGGCAAGCCTGGCCCATAGACAAACTGGTGGGTTTGGACCATCTGGCTGGAGATTGTAGTCAGGCTGGCGGACTGGACTGGTAGTCAGGCTGACGGACTGGACTGGTAGTCAGGCTGGCGGACTGGACTGGTAGTCAGGCTGGCGGACTGGACTGGTAGTCAGACTAGCAGCAGGACCTGAGGGCTGAAGCAGAGTTAGTACACAGTGCTACAACCTTGCACGGGCACCTCCATTTTGGAGGAGGTGCCTTTTATATGAGAAGTCCTCCGGCCATTGGCTGGGAACACCTTAGGACGGCGCGCGGGCCCTTTAAGCACAGTGCCCGGGAAGCTGCGCGCGGCGGCAGTAGCAGCTGCAGGAGAGCCGGAAGACGCCGGGCCAGGAGCGCGGCGGTAAGGGGGACGGCGTCTCTGCCTGTCAGGGGGCAGAGACGCCGATGCTACAATGGTGTATGCCAAGGCCGTGGGCAAGCTGAAATTGTGCTGCAACAAACACCCACATTTTGTCGCCCGACCTTCCTGTCCAAATTACTAGGGGACCGCAGCACACCACTATTGAATCCAGAGCAATGTCAAAAGGTTGTTGGTTGGATAGAAGATAATGCTTCCAGTCACTTTGCCACCACCACCCTGACTTCCACACGGTCAAGTCTCAGTAGCCGTGAGTCTGGACCGCATATTCCTCACCCTGATCCTC
Source organism: Phyllobates terribilis (assembly GCF_046119375.1). NCBI lineage: Eukaryota > Metazoa > Chordata > Amphibia > Anura > Dendrobatidae > Phyllobates > Phyllobates terribilis. The sequence goes on along the minus strand of NW_027362761.1, from coordinate 9,259,440 downwards.
CTTCCTTCCACCATGCCGAGTGCCCAGAGAGAACTGATCCCACACTTGGACACTCAGAAGAGCTGCTCACTTTTCCATTTATAGATTGGGGCTTCTCGCCAGCTTCAAGCGAGTCAAGAGCAGAACGCAGGGGCGATGCCCAAATATTTGAGCAGCCACGGTCACACAAAGGCAACAGTGGGAAAGTCCAATTATTGTCGCAAGAGGTGGATGATGATGATGATGATGAGACACAATTGCCAGAAAGTCAGGAGCAGGACAAGGGTGCGGAAGTGGAAGACGAGGTGGTGGACGATGAAGTCATTGACCCAACCTGGCAAGGTGACATGCAGAGAGAGGACAGCAGCACACGGGGATGGAGGCATAGCACCACAACAGGCAGGAACAAACAGTGTGGTGGCCACAGACACAAGGCAGGCAATCGCTCCCCGGAACACCAACACCACAGAAGTTGCCAGGACAACTGTTATGTCTTCCCGAGTCTGTTTGTTTTTTAAAGACTGTGCAGATAACCCCAAAAAAGCCATTTGCACCGTCTGCCAGGCCAGCATCAGCATGGGTAGCAAAACTAGCAGCCTGAACACCACCAGCATGCTCAGGCACATAACAGCAAAGCATCTGACTAGGTGGGCCGAACACCAGGGTCCAGAAACAGTGTTTGCGGGTGACACCACTGCTTGTTCTGCTGTTGTGCATGCAAGCCAATCCCCTGTCCCCTGAGATGATGTTATGAACTGCTACAAACACTAAGGAAAGATAGGAAAACTGTCCCTACAATAGGACTAAGCTGATTCCCTACGATGCAGCGGGGGACCTGTTCCTTGTGAACAGACCCGCCTAAGACCTCGGCTAGTCTGAACGCAGACCTATAGATATAAGGGAGGGGTCCCTACAAGAACTAAGGACTGGGATATAGTTGGACACCTCCTAGCAGAAATTGTAGCAGAGCAGAGACAAACAAACAAACAGAAGTACTAGTGGTCAAAAGACCAAGCAAACTACAGAGTAAGGTACAAGGCACCTGGCTAGCTAAATAGTAAATGTAACACTGAAGTCCAGCAAGGCCAGGAGGGCGGAGCTGGATTAAATAGGCAAAAAGTCATGTGACCAGCAAAATAGAAAAAACTAACAGGAGGGTTCTAACAGATGACTCCCGCCCTGCACCTGCTGTTGCACACTTGCAACCATTGCAGTCAGCGTTCACGTCCTTGTCCCAGCGCAGCGCTCAGTTGTCCCAACCCCAGTCCTTGGAACGCAAACACAAATACGTAGCCAATGCCCCACAGGCCAAACTACTAAACTCACACATTTCACGAATGCTTGTGCTCGAAATGTTGCCTTTTAGGCTTGTGGAGATGGAAGCTTTCCACAACCTAATGGCGGCGGCCGTCCCTCAGTACTCGGTCCCAGTCGCCAGTATTTCTCCCGGGGTGCGGTCCCCGCATTACACAAGCACGTGTCCCAGAACATTAGCCGTGCCCTCAACAACGCAGTTACTGAGAAGGTGCACCTAACCACGGATGCATGGACAAGTGCTTGTGGGCAGGGACGGTACAAGTCGATGACAGCACACTGGGTTAATATTGTGGAAGTCGGGACCCAGTCGGACCTTGGGACGGAACACGTCCTCCCGACGCCAAGGATTGCGGTTCCTGGGTCAGTCAGGGTTGTCCCCACATTCTACAGCTCCTGCACCTCCTCCGCTTCAGCCTCCATCTCCGAAATGACCACATCAGTCACAAGCTGGAACCACTGTAGCACTGCCTCGGCCAAACGGCAACAGGCTGTGCTTATGCTACTATGCTTAGGTGACAAACCGCACACCGCTGAAGAGTTTTGGACAGCTCTGAAAGAGCAGGCAGATCTGTGGCTGTCACCGCTGAACCTACAGCCAGGCATGGTCGTGTGTGACAATGGCCAGAACCTGGTGGCGACTCTGAAGCGAGGTGAGCTCACACACATACCATGCCTAGCCCATGTGCTCAACCTCTTGGTTCAGCGGTTTCTCAAAACCTACCTGGATCTGCCGGATGTACTTGTCAAAGTACGCCACATGTGTGCCCATTTTAGAGAGTCAGCTACAACTTCCGCCACCCTTGCCGTGCTTCAGCAGCGTTTGCTGCTTCCAGCTCACCGACTGGTGTGCGATGTCCCCACGCCTTGGAACTCAACGTTGCATACGTTGGGAAGGATTTGTGAGCAGCACAGGGTAGGTGTTGAGTACCAGCTTCAAAACGCCCATCGGTATTCAGGTCAGCCTCCGCACATAAGAGCTCAGGAGTGGTCATGGATGTCAGACATCTGTGCCGTCCTCCAAAACTTTGAGGACTCCACCAAGATGGTGAGCGGCAATGATGCCATAATTAGCGTCACCATCCTACTTCTCTGTCTTCTGAAACGATCCCTGCTCACAATTAAAGAGGAGGCATTGCAGGCGGAGCACGATGAGATGGAGCAAGGAACCATACAGGGTGATTCCACACAGCCCAGCCTCATCTCATCCAAACGTGGATTAGATGACAATGAGGAAGAGGAGGAGGAGGAAGAATAGGAGCTAGTTTCCTGCGCTATAGTAGGTACTACCCACACAACTGTCATACAGTCTGTTCAGCATGGATGGCCTGAGGAGAGGGAGGAGGAGGAGAGCATGGTCAGTCGTCCTCTTGGTGAGGACACAGAAGTCTTGCCTGTTAGCAGTCTTCCATACATGGCTGAGTTTATGTTACGCTGCCTTTCCTGTGACCCTCGCGTTCTCCAAATTTTGAGTGACAGTCATTACTGGTTGGTGACACTTCTAGACCCATGCTACAATGAGAACTTTCTATCTCTCATTCCCTCAGTGGACAGGCCTACTATAATGGTGCAGTACCAGAAGACCGTTGTTGCGGAATTATTAAAAACAATTCCCATCAGAAAACGCTGGCGGCAAAGGTCACCGTTCTTTGGACAACCAAGGAGTACAGGCAAGAGAGACACAAATACGATCCAGCAGAGAGGAACACTGTCAAAGTCCTCCAAGATTCCTCTGTGGCTTATAATTATTGGGTATCCAAGCTGGACACGTGGCATGAACTGGCTCTCTATGCCTTGGAGGTCCTGGCCTGCCCTGCCGCTAGCTTTTTGTCAGAGCGAGTTTAATGCTGCCAGGGGAATTATAACCGATAGGTGCATCAGCCTGTCAACTGAAAATGCTAACAGGCTGACTCTTATAAAAATGAACAAGGGCTGGATTGGGACTTTTCAACACCACCGAATGATAGCAGCGGAACATAAACTCAAATCCAGTGTCTTTTTTTTGGGACGTCTATTCCCATGCACCTCTTCACATCCAGACATGTGTTTTTGTCTATTTTATGTTGTTCTCCTTCTCATCATCCTCCACCACCATATCACCAGGGTGACCGTGAAGCAACACCCACATCATTTTTTTAAGGGTGTTTATGATGCCTGTAGGAAATGTACGTCTCTTCCAAGGGGCATTGGAGTGCTTCCAAATTTTTGGCAGCTCCTGCAGTCACTGCATACGCAATAACTGTATAGCAGAACCGCTCCTTTATAATGGTAACATGTTGTTATGGAGGCCCTCCTCTCTGTGTCTTTAAATTGGTATTGGGGTTTTTCCTAAATTTAGGCAGCCATTGCAGTCAACGCATACGCAATAACTGTATAGCAAAACCGCTCCTTTATAATGGGAACATTTTGTTACTGAGGCCCTCCTCTATGTGTCTTCAAAGGGGTATTGGGATGCATCCAAGATTTAGGCAGCCGTTGCAGTCACTGCATACGCAATAACTGTATAGTAGTGATGAGCGAGCACTAAATTGCTCGGGTACTCGTTGCTCGGGTCGAGCAAATTGAAATGCTTGAGTGCTCGGTCCAAGCAACGAGCCCAATGTAAGTCTATGAAAAACTCGAGCAATTTTCCAGCGGCCCCCTCTGGTGGTCTGCAAAGGGCCAAAAAATTGCCCAAATTGATGGGAACAGTGCTCAAATGACATGCGAATAGAATGGGGAAGACCCCTGGAAGCATCTGATTCCCAGGTCACTGCTGTCAACAATGTTGTCAGAGGTATTACGCCACTTTTACAGACTCAAAATCCAAAATGGATTTTCCTGGGAAAAATGTTAAGGAACATCCTTTCCAGGGTAATGACTTTTATATAAAGTAAAATAAATAACCAAAAGCAAAAATGCTCCTCCACACCTTGGGCTATGTTCACACGTAGCATTTTTGATGCGTTTTTGCTTGCTTTCAAAGGTGAAAAATGCATTCACCGGGAAATGTGATTTTAACATTTACTACCTTATCTGACCATGTGGTGTGAGACATCATCAGACACATCATGTTTCAATTATGAAGGAGGGACTCTGAAAGTCACAAACACTATTTTTATAGGTGGCCCTTACTATTCTTAAAGGGCCAGCAGTCTGCTATGGTTT